>NC_083379.1:29043400-29349200 GCF_031755915.1 Ziziphus jujuba
TGGCTCAATTTTTTATGAATCTTTTTTTTTTTTTTTTTTTTGGATCTAGTGAAACCCTAGATTAGTGTGACCCATATCTCTCTAATCTTGAGGTATTTGGTGCTACACTTAAATCATGGATGAACAGTCTTATCTATTTTATACAATCAAACATATGACTAGAACTAAAATAATATTCACCTAGCCTAATATGGTCTACCAAACAAGGCCTAAAAGGATGAATATGTGACAACCTTGTTTTGAAAAATATACTTTTGAAAAAAAAATGCTTTATTGTATAAATTTAAATGTTATGTTATTAATATTCTTAATGACTATTAATAATATTAACAAAAAAATATTATTATATACTTCAAATTAAATGACAAATTTCACCTACTAACCCATTTTGAAGGGTTAAATTTTAAAATAATTTTTATTTACAGAACTTATAATCTAACTCTATTTGACTAATGTACACCCTTTTTTTTTATATTAAAGGTGAAAGATTCAAACTTAGATCATTGCTGAGAAAATAATGACTTTTACGATTGTGATATCATTGCAAAACTATGTGTTTTTAATGTAGATTACTAGTTTTTATGCATAAGAATGTAAGATAAATTTTTAATATTGTTTTTTTGAAAATAAGATACACCATTATTAAGGGCATTTTTTTAAGCCCTCCATTTGAAGAAGATGATATTTTCCAAGAGATTTTCAAATCTCAAAAAATAAAAATAAAAAAAAATAATTGAGATAATTTACTTTTTGTCTCATTTTTTGAATGGTTTCCTCTAAAAAAATAATAATAAAGAATTTTTTCAAGGAGTTCGAAAATTTTGAATTGCACTGGTAAATGATATTCTATTCTCTTTTCCTAATTTTTTATATAAAAAAATGTAAAATCTTTCCTCAAAGGGGTTTGAAAAAACCAAAAAAAAAAAAAAAACAAACAGACGGAATGTACACTATCTTTTTAAACCCAAGAAAATATCATATTTTTTAATTGGAAGATCAGAAGAATGCAACAAAACAAATAAAATTCCATATGACAATTGGAATATCAAACATTTTATTCTTGGATCATTATTGTTGCTTCACCTTTTGTAAATATGGATCTTTTACGTTGTTAATTTTTCAAAATTGATGACGAAGTTTTAGATGCAAGTGCTCTTAAGTAAGTAAAAGAAGCTACTTCATATAAACAAAGGAAATGGTTATTGATGTCGATTCATGAATCACTAAAAGAGGGCTCGAAATGGTCATCATTGTCGAGAATAAGTTTTTTCACATCGTTAATGAAGATTTAGCTTTCTTGAAAAAATCTTATGACCAAGGGTAATTTTGACAAAAATGGGTTAGATATAAATAAATTGGAAACAAGATTGTTTGCCTATTTGAGAATGATTAACGTGTTTGTTTTTATGTCTTATATCTTAATAGATTTAAGTGACTTTTAAGATCTAAATAGATACAAGTTATTAGCTTTTCATTTTTATTTTTATTTTTTCAAGGATAAGTTGTTTTTATATTTAGGTGATTTTATTAACATTATGAAATTTAATAACTACATTATATTCTATATACACTCACTTTTAATTTAATTTTTACTACCTACACAAATAAATTATACCTTATTTGCCATTGAATGTTAAGTCAATTTTTATATGTTGGCAAAATTTTTATAAATCAAAACATTGAGTTGTAAAGTATCTATCTTAGTCAATGACAGAGCATGAAGACCAAATTTTAGTGAAGACCAAATTTTAGTTAGGTAAGGTAAGTGATTTAGAGATACCGTATATATATATAGGTAGTTAGGCACACACTATTCCATATTATTTATATTTTTCACTAATCTTTATATTTTTACCAATTTCTATACTTCGGGTATTTCAACTTTATTCTAGTATGATTTTTACGAAATTTGTAATAGTCAAAATACCTAGTTTGATCATTTTTTTTGTCATTGATTAAACAAGACTTGTATCTTCTCTGAAACAAGGTATGTAACATGTCATTTTGTGAGTGGCAAATCTACCATATTCAAACAAGACTTGTATTTTGTTTAAACAAGATCATGTAGGCATGTGAGTAAAAAGTGATATAAAGCTAGGTATTTTTGTAGTAGAATAATTAGTGTACTATGAAGCATATAATATCTTCCATTGCGTAATGTACTACATAGCATGTAAAACAATAGAATTAGAATTATTTGTGTACTATGAAATCATGTAATATCTTGTGTTGTATATTGTACTATGTAGCATGTACAATAACAGCTTAAGGCTGATATAAAGGAAACCTCTTAAGTTGAAAGGGCAGAGTCCCATTCCTAGTTGTAATAGGATTTTTGAAATAAAAGAAGTTCCATTTTATTGGTATCAGAGCCTTCCTTCCAAAAGCCTTCCACATATTATCCTTCCTCCTCACTAAAAAATTAGGCATTTTGATTATGGTTGTGGTTGCAGCTAAGTCTGATCTTTCATATCAAAAAAGAATACTAGTTAAACCACTTTCCTAAATCACATTGTTATTTTTAAGCTTTTAAATATGGATAGGGCTAAAATCCATATTGGGCAGTAGCAGTGTAAGTGAATAAGCATCATAAAACCCATAAGTTTGTTGTATTTTACACTTTTAAGACTAGTTAATCTCAGTGTATAAGTCATCCTAGCATCTGTCTAATTAATAAACACCTTCAACTAGGAAACTTTTATCCCTTTTATTAATAAAAATGATCTAAAAAAATACCAAGCCCAAGATATAAAGATCTTCATACCACAGCAATACGATTAGGTTTACCACCTTTTTTTTCTTTTTTTCCTGCAGGAAAAAAGTATAATAGGATTGGTTGTACTCTTAGACCAACGCTGGAACAAGTTTGATGATGTGCTTATTACCATGATAGAAGTTGGCCTTAATAATGGCCATGTTACCATGTAAGTGAAACCAAACATTACATTAGACTTAACAAAGCTAGATGTTGCAGACACACTTCAAGTCATGATTCAGCTTTTTGATGTAGACATGAAACCAAGGGAAACTGATCTTGCTTTCCATCATACTATGACCTACAAGATCCAATCTCACCTGTTTTCCATGGATCATGATCTCATCCCAAAGGTATAAATATTTGGAGATGCAAAAGTCCAACAACCTAAAATTTACTAGAAATGCCAATTAACATTTTCCTAGTAATGGAAAAACAATTATGAGTAAAAAAGGCAACATTAGGTGATCCGTGAAAAGGGAAACATTTTGTGAGACACAGAAGGAAGAGTTTCCATCTATTTTCCTTTTGAAACTAAGCCTTTATACACATATGAAAGGTGCTAGATCTAAGGCAGAATTCCTATAAACTACCCTTACATGCTTCCTAAATCAATCATATATAAACACCATATCATCATTATAAATAAAGTAGTAGCCCCTGAAAATAATTTTTGCAAGACAGTATCTGGAGAAAACTTAGTTGGAAAATGGATTGTGAGAAAATTACAACTAGAAGAAATTGGCCCCATTGAAGCTGCAATCACGTAGAAAAATGTTAATAACAAAGCTCATAGTAGATACTTAAAAGTATCTCTGAAAGAAAATAGCATCAGATTCAGTAATCATATTTCATATTATAGAAAATTCAACAACTCAAGGATAAAATCTCCTCAACGATATAGAAACCTCCAAAAAGAAATCGTTAAGTGCAACCATGGAATTTAATTGCTCCATCGCCAATCACAATGATTATTACGAATCTACTAAGGAAATGCAGGAGGCAAGATAGAGGTTTTTAAACAAATTAGACAGAACCCAAAAGCATAATGGACATCATGATATCTCTCCTTAGAAATGGAAAAGCAAGCTTTCAGGTCCAAATGATGTTTAGGAAGAAAATGTTAGTTGGAACCCAAAGGCTTTTTGAAGAAGAGATAGCCTATTACCACCATCATGGCAATTTGGCGAGAAGGAGAAATTCTCAAAAATCAAACATTAGAACTATGAAAAATTGTAAAAAAAAAAATCACTATAGGAATTGTTGGATCATTGAAACGGTGGTAGCTTCATTATATAGAAGAAGCCAAAAAAACATGTCTAAAAAATCCCAGCCAATAAGCACGTTACTAGACATCATGGTCAATGAGTTCACAGCAATAAAAGCTGAAGATAGAAAGAAAGCAAAAAAAGAGTTCGTGCAGAATGAATGTTGTGACATAAGAAAGCTGAAAGGAGACTATATGAAGCAGGAATAACTTTTCTTCTGTATTGAGAAAAATAATAATCTACGAAAAGGGACATTACTCTTAAATATGTCTTTGCTAGTTACTGAATTGGTAGAAGCAAAGTTGAAAACATAAAAAAATATCTAAGTTCTTATGTATATCGGCTTGACAAAGATATATGGAATAGCTAAGGATATTCTACAAGAACATTACTATACTAAAAAACTCAAAAAACAAATAGTCAAGTAGAGAGAAAGGGCTTCAATGACAAAGTATTGCAAATAAGATATCCAAAAATTTAGATGCATAGAACAAACCCAATGACATTACAAGAAAAAAAGAAGAAAATTGCTTCAAGAAACCATCCAAGAAATGGAAACCATATAAAGGAAAGTGATGCAGATTTATCAAGAAAAGGAGGAGTTCTAAATCCTCAAACAAATGCTTTCTTTGTGGGAGAAAAGGGCACTGGTCAAAACAATTCCCAATGGAAACGAAAACTCCTCTACACCTAATACAAATGATAGAAGCTCTAGAATTTTACAATTCTGACTACATATGGATGTAATCCTCCATAAACTCTATCCTGGTAAGTGAAGATTTTTAATAGAATAACCAAATGAAGAAACTTTAGAAACAAGCTCGATAGAAGAAGAAAATTAATCATCTGCATTAACCCAAAAAAAAAAAAACTTTATTTATCTTATCTACTAGGAGAATACTTTCATCTATATATCAAGATCATCTTGAAACATCAAGATAAAGCCATTGCCCTCACTCCTTTGGTGGACATAGGAATAACTATATCCATGATAACTAATAGCTACCTATCAAATATCATGCTAGAACCTTATTAGAATGATTTTTCAATCAGTCTCAGAAAAATAATTCTTCAGTTCCTATTACACCAAAACTGTCAACGTCCAACACTTTATAGATTTACAATAAGGAAATTCTTTTTATGTCTTCAACCATTCTAGTGAAGATACAATCTCTGGCATTGATTTCTGCAAGCTATGGTCACCATTTTCCTATAGCCTTTATGGACTCCAAATTCTTGGTCAACATAAAGTCCCTTGAGTAGCCAAATGCCAACTTAAACAACTTCTCCTCAAGTATTGTGCAAATAGATCAGCAAAAATTTGGAAAAAAGCCAAATATTTTATATTTTTTTTCCTTAAAATGGTGGAAGGAAAATGCCACACCAAACTATCTCACATCCTAAAATGCCAAATGATGAACAATTGTTCAAAGAAGAGATTGACTCTCTTTAGAACATGGGATTAACCAAACAATCTAGATCATAATAGGCAAGTCCAATAGTTCCTTGAAATAATTAATTATATCTTTTCACATACCACACACCTTTCCTCCATCACCTCAAAAATTTCAAGATATTTGAATAAGTGAACAACTCCATAGTCAGCAGAAGCAACTCAAGCTGTCAAGGCCCTAAAAGAAATATGTAAGAATCTCCCTCCACTAAGGATACCAACAAATGGTCAATTGATCTTGTAAACAAATGCAAGTCTTTATTGAGAATGATGGTCAATCAAGGGAAGTTTATGGGTACAAATCAAGATCATTTAATGAGGCTAAAAAACATTATCCTTCTTCGAAGAAAAAAGTTCTAGTGGTAATAAATAGGATTAAAAATTTTTAAATTTTCCTATCCCAATCTTATTTTATTATCAAATAGAATACAAATACTTTGAAGGACTACTTAAATGAAGACAATGAGAGCTTCCTAATCCCCAATTGATCAAATAGACAAAATGGTTATCCAAATACAGACATACTATCAAATACATAAAAAGAGAGCATAATATATTGGCAGACTATCTGTCTAGACCTTTAGAAGAATAAATGCAAGTTTTCATGATTAGAGAAAGCACCAGTACACACCTAGACTCTTTGGATGATAAGCATATACTACTTATTTGATGCTATCCAAGTGAGCTTGATCTAACAATTTGGTAACAATTACTTGTTCAATAAAGGCCTTGATTATTTAAAAGGGAATAAAGCCACCAAATTTTGCCCCGTGTGTCAAAACACGAATTGAATGCTTGCTTAATGAACATCCCATTCAATTATGCAAGATTTCAACCACAATAGGTTAATCTTGTTAATATTCAATTATACCCTTAAAAAGTTTTTGAGTCTCCCATACAATGTTCATGTTCACGATAAAAAACGATGACAAATACTATGATACTTATCATATGGGATATTATGCACATTGGTTGGTCCTTAAGATGTTTCTAATGGCCATTTCTTTTGAACTCATAAGGCTGTTAAGTTGCTGGGCTAAAAAAGAACATTTGTTTCTTCAAAATCTTTTCAAAAGTTTATTTATGGAACATGAGAGACTACAATTGATTAATCGGCCAAATATTAAGTAATCGATGATCATCATAGTCAAGCTCAATGAAATATGGAATAATCTCCTGCCAACCACAATTATACCTCCATTCCATCACCACCCTTCAAGAGTGTTGATGTGTAAAATCAACTCGCACGTACACGAATCGTTTTCAAGTAATAATGTGGAAAAATAGGATTGTCATACCCAAGGGATTAAGAATTAAATACCAAAGATAATTAGGTTTTGGTAATATTTAAACTAGCAATTAAGATGGCAATTGAAAATTAAATAAACTAAATTAAACAAAAACAAAAAATTAAAATTAGATCAATTTCAAGTAAAAGAGAGAATTGAATAATTATGAATACTAGGGCATTTGATTTCACCACTAACTATTTCAATTTAATTACTTAAATATGTGAATTTAATTAACTAGTAATTTTGTTAACCACACTTAATCACAAAATTAATCAAAAATAGTTTCCACTCACAATTGATAATATTCACATAACCTAATTTATTCCTTCCAACCTATAAATTAAATCATGCAAATTCATTAAGCATAGATTAAGCAAATAATATGCCATGAGACATAACTATTTTCCAATCAATTATGCATTCATGTAAATCATTGATATCTATAATATTATCCTTTTCCAAGCTCAAATATTATTAAAATCATTCATTCCTTCCGACCTATAAAATCATTAAGCGTACCAATGATTTATTAATAAAACATATTACTAATCAAATAAAACTCAACATATATTAAAATAATTAGACCTTCATAGTTAGGGCCACATCATAGCCCTAGCTATGAAATTAGTTCATGGCAAAAATAATTTCAACATCCATAATTATAAAGAAAAAACAATAATGTTCACAATTAAAGAGAAAGAGAAGAGAATAAAAACTATTGAAGAAATCCTCCTCCAAAAACTCTGCAAGTCGTAGCCTTCTTCTCCAAGCAAGCCTACGTCTCTATGTCCGCTCCAAACTCTCCAATTGATCTTCTAAAACTCTAAAACTTTAAAACCCTAGAACCCTTAAGAGAACCTTAGAAACTCCCAAAATTTGGTTTGTTTCTATTTAAGCCTAAAAGCTCTTAAATAACTCTCTGAACTTGTATCTCTCCCTTCAATGTGGTGGGGGCTATATATATAGGATCTTAAGAACCTTTTTCTCTCTTTATTTTCAATGTGGGAGTCTTGGAAGATACCTTTTTTAGATCATGAAGAGGGTTGGACGAATTTCATGTGTAAAAAGGAAACTTGATATTACTTGCTGTCTACTACTTTCCTTTTATCTAATTCCTCCTAAAAAAATAATTAATTAGTTTAATTTACCCTTAATGAAGCATGTGACATGACATGTACCTCATTAATGATAAATTAACCAATTATTGCCACTTGTCTTTATCTTGACCCTCAAATTGCCTTGATTCCCTCTCTTAATCAATGGTGGAGATTTAACTAGAATATTCCTTTTTATAGATTCCAAACTTTCAATGGCGATAACTCTTTGCTCGCATCTCGAAATCCAAAAATAACGAGACATTTGAAATCCTCATATCATGATGATTCTTATGACATCCACTTCCATCATGAAATTCTCGATAGAATCTTTATGGAATTTTTAAGGTATCTTTTTGGAATCTTTTTAATGCTTAGTATGTTCAAGCTCAAATCTTACTTCCCACCATAATTCGACCCAAGAATCTTTCTCTTTCACCTAGATTAAGAAAAATACATAATTAAATATCTTTCCATAACAAATTAGCATAAACTAACAGATATTAAGTTATAAATATGGCATAAAATCATCAATATTTTAGGCCTAACAAGTGTTAGAATGGATATGGAAAGACAAATTTAACAAGTGCTCAACCCTCCAAAGATCATTAGTACCTCTGTACGAAGAGCTACAAATCAATGAAGGGATATTTACTCCATCATATTCACCAACCTCAGATGATGTTGAAACTATTTCATTCATGAAAGGGAATACAAAGAGAGTATGTTTAGATTCTAAAACACTGATTTTGAGAATTATGACAGTGACTATTTTCTCAATAATGGCTAATATTGATCCTTACAGGAACATGGCCAAGACATGATAATAAAACTTGATGGAATCTATTCAAAAGGAATCCCTACAAAAACCTAACAGAATCTTTGCTAGGGCTATTTGATTAAGAAATGATATAAAGCTTGGAATCTTTACAGTAGAATTATTAGTGTACTATAAAGCATGTAATATGTTGTATTAGATAATATACCATGTAGCATATAAAATATAATTGTAGAATTATTAGTATGCTATAAAGCATGTAATATATTGTGTTTTGTATTATACCATATAGCATGTAAAATAGTGGCCCAATACCCATATAGAGAGAGCCTCCTAACTCAGTGGGCTCTTCGTGTTCATTAAATTCTTATCCTTTCTTAGGATTGAAACAAAAGAATAGCTGAGAGAGATTTTCAGTTTCCAAATATAGGTTTTTCACCATGAATGGAAATCTATTGAGCTTGAGTGATTTCAAACCATAGAAAACATCATTAGAGATCCTTTTAGTTTTCATTAGAGTGATTTTCTCTTTATTATTTTGTTTTTACATGGTATTTCACTGTGTATCTCTCAAATATCTATTTCCTTACTTAGAGGGAGACTCTTGGTTTTCCACCTCTTTTAGACACCCCTAAAACACTTTTACTTTCTCTTGTGAGGAAGACCATTGTGACGATATTGTTGTACCATTGTAAGGAAAACTATTACAATGGTGTGTGGTAACAAAGTCCATTACAAAGGGAGGCCTTGAAGATATAACCGTGGTGTGGAGTTCTTGCGAGGGGTAACTATGGTGGTCTAGGCTTAAAGCCATTACATCTAAGTTTGCGAAGTCAAGTCACCTAATATCACGGCAGTAAGAACCTTGGTATCATTTCCTATACTTTATGATAGACTATATGACATAATGATTTTCCTTTGTCTAGTATATTTAGATTAGAGATGGTGATAAGCACTCGTGGTTTTTTTCATCTAAGGTTTCCACGCAAAGATTTTGTATGCAATATTTTAATTTCTTGTTATTTATATTTTTACATTTATAGATTTTATTGTGGGGATGACAGAGCCCTCGGTGTGTGCTATATATATATATATATGGTGTGTGCTTTCTTTATATTCCTGTTTGTAGGGAGGATTGAGTCCTTTGTGTGTGCTAGATATTATATTATTGTATGTGACGTAGTTTAGGGGCCTTTAAGATTATATGAAGTAAACCTAGGCCATTGCAAGTTTCTATTAACAATCAGTATCAATGCTAGAAAATTTTAATTAGCAAAAAACCTATTCAACCCTCCTTCTAGGGTCATTCCGTACTTTTAATAATTAAATACATGCACTACGTCATCTTTAACCATTTAATCTTATTGATTACTCTAATTTCCAAATCGATTTTGCCTTTTTCCATCTTCAACTTTCTGATCATACCCAAAATAATACCTTTAGCTAAGCGATTGTTGTAGCAAAGCTTTTAGGTGTCGATCTCACAGAGATCATAAACAAACAAGAAAAGATTGTTAAAACAGTAAAATAATTAAAATTTTAAATAACTAAAACTAAAGGCAATAACTAAAAATATTCTTTAGGAAAGAAATTGAAATAGAGATAATTAAATGGAACAAATAATGATTAAGAAACCAACCAAATCAAAGGAAAACAAGGCTTCTGATAGTCACTAAATTGCTTATTTTATTCTTACCAACTTGATTCCTAAGTGTTACTCAATTACATGTTTCACTTCCCAAATAAACATATGTATTTGTTTAAGAAAACTCTTTCAAGTACAACAAACAAAATCTATGTTGTAGGTTATCCAAGATTGACAATATATCAATTCGACAATATTGTAGTAAAAAATCAACCTATAAATTTATCTTAAATTTATCTTACAAGTTATCAAAGATTGACAATATATCATGGAGACAATATTGCAGTAAAAGGACTGTAAAACAAATAGTTCTAGAAAATTATAATTCTAAAAATTAATCAAATGAAAAGAGCAAGGCTCAATTTTTATGAATTCAAAGAATATATTTTCTAAAACAAATATATTAAAAATTATCAAAGAAGCCATCATTTGGAGGAGAAAGAGAAAGAGCCACCGTTTGGAGGAGAAAGAGAAAGAGCCACCATTCCGAGGACAAAGAAAAAGAGCCAACGTTCGAGGCACCATTCATCCCAGACTGTTCGAAACCCATTGCCTAGAAAGAGCCATTGCTCAGTCCTAACTAATCGCTGTATAGAATTAGTTGACCAAAAAAAAAAAAAAAAACAGAGAAACTCTCTCTCTTTTTGCCCTTTCTCCTCGAAGATTCCAAAGCCATTAGGGTTAGGTTTTTTAAATACCTTATATCAATTTGTTTTATTCAATTTTTGAATTTCTTTTTTTTTTTTTTTTTTTTTTGGGTTTGATCGATCTTATTCTGTTTGTGCCTTGAATCCAAATAACTTTTTTTCTCTCTATGAATATCTGAAGCTACATATTTGTTTGCTTTCTTTGTACCAATAAGTTTCTTAGAAGCCTGGTAAGAAATCATGATAGTTTCTTAGAAGTTTATTTGCTATCTTAATTCTAAGGAGATATTCATTGTTTTATATTCTTGATAAGATGAATGAAATCATGTTTTGCAGACAAACTGAACAATAGCTATGATTTTCTCAGTTATGTTGGAGGTTGAGAACCTAGACTTCAAGAGAAAATTGGACTGAATGGCAGAGATTAATGAGAAGCTAATTGCTATTGGAGAGACCTAGGATATCCCATTAGTGAAAAACTTAAAAGAGGATCCCATATATTGCTGCATTGGTCTCTAAGCTACTAGCTGCCTATCTAATGCTACCAATTGGGTCGGGATCTGTCAATTTTGTAGAGTTTGAACCACAACTATTTTATTGATTTATTTTTTTATTGTTTTGGTAAATTCTTGCTCATCCCATGTCACCTTCAATTTATGCAATGTTAGGACCAACTTTTTATGAACCTAATCATGTATGTTTTCCACATTATGTGATCAACTTTAGTGCTCTCCTGGTTTAATTGCAATTTTGCATTTTCTATAAACATTACTCAGAACCATCTTGGAGAAATCAAGATTCCAAAATACAAAAGTGAGAGAGAGTGAATCAAATTAATACAGATACAATTGGAAGTAAATTCCTCCAGTTAAGTTGAATATATCCTAAGTTTAAGTGAGAAAAAAAAAAAAAAAAAGGGAAATGGCGTTGCCAAAATGGAGAAATTGGATGCTTTTTTAGAAAAACATCACATTTTCTTTTTTTTTTTTCCTTTTTTTTTTTTTTGATAATACTAAAAGATCAAAACCAAGGGACTTTACAGAGGAAAAACATGATAGAAACCTGGAGAAAAAAAAAAAAAAAGAGGTAAAAAAAGGAGTATCCTTTGAATTTGCAAATGCATTCCAATATATAAATTGTCAACCAAACAACAGACTGAGCAGTCCATTAGGAGTCATATACCAAAAACATCAAAGATCATAAACCATGAACATTGGCTTTAAATCTCATTTTTATTCCTGAAATTGCTTCAATATTCCAAATACAACTTTGTGCAAGAATCAAATTATTTTACCACTCAATAGGAATTGTAACAGCATATTATATAGATGACATTATTTGGTGTTACGGTGAAATAAGAAGAAAAGATGGATGAGTAAGGTTTAAAAAAAAAAATGGGGGCTGTATGTAGGCCCAGGAAATTTGTCGTTGCTCACTTATTCCTTAGCTTTGTTGATAACATCTCCTACACATGCATATTGTTTACAGAATTTCGAGGTAACTTATAAAAGGTGACCAAGTTAAGCAAAAATTTATATAAGAGGAGAGAATCAATTATGGAAATGCAATTGTAAAAATCAACATTGGCATGATGTGGGTGTTGCAGCATTCCAAGCAGATCATGGTAAACTAGCACATGTTTGATAGTGAAACAAATTAAGCATGCTATAATTAACAAAGGCATCTATATACATTATACTATTGCATTAATGGGCTTTTCAGAGAAAATGCATTTTAAAACCATGAATGAGAAGGCTCAAACTTGAAAGTTTTTATTTGGAGGCAATTATTGATAAACAATTCTAATTATAGATGGAGTTCAATCTATTTATCAGAGTTTCACTTTATTTTTTGCTAATATTTATATTCCATAGCAAATTTATGACTCAGCATATAACTGCCAGTGTTGAAGATCATGGAACAAAAATTTAATGCCTGGGATTCTAGGAGATAAAAGTAATGAATAAGCTCAAGAAACAAATAACTTTTTCCAAAAAGTAGGTGGCATATCAAAATCCTCTAGGCAATTTAAATAATATGATTCAATACAATATATCAGCAATCTTTTGTTCTCCAAGACATTGCTTCAATGAGCAACACAATATTACTTAAAATATTAAATCAATCGAATAGTAAAAAACATCCAAAGGGAAAATTGCTTCAAACAAAATCCATCCTACCGTGCCATATTATCATATCTATATATAGATAACAATCAAATAAAAATACTTTATCTTGAAATTCAAAATTCCTAATCGATTTAATTTAGAAGATATGAAATAGTCTAATACCTATTTATATTAACTTAACCACCCTACTATAATTAGCACAAGGGATGAAATACAACGAGTCATATAATAAAACAGAAAACAAGAATAGAGAAACATCATCAACTAGCTCGACCATTGCAGAAAGGTCCAGCTCTAATGCTGATGGTAGGAGTTTCGGAGAGCTGAAATAGCTGCAACCACCACAGATGGACAACAGAAAAACATCCATGCTTTTTGCAAAGCCATGCGGTTTCCACAACCTGCAATAAACAATCTAATTCAATATTGAATCAAAAACACACATAACCAAATACTGCCATTGATTTAATTGTAAACTCTAGCCCTAATGTATTTGGGATTGTTGAGGATCTCTGAGCGGTGGCCTCGTCGGTGACCTTCGGACTGATGTTGGGTTGGGCAGTGGCCTTTTTTGGTCGTGTGTTTCGGAAGGTCTAGCACATCGCTATGGGCTGAATGGCAATGGCTATGGAAATGGCTTTGGTTGTCAAACAGTCAGGGCTGAATGGCGGTGGCTCTAACTGTTGAACAGTCCCTATTTCTGGGTAGAACGGTGGGAGATGGGTGGGAATGAAAGTGAGCTCGAATGTGGCTTTCTGGCTAGAACGGTGGGAGATGGGTGGGAAAGGAAAGTAGATGTTCTGAAAACTGCTTAAGATGGGAGATGGTGTTAAGCGTCGTGGGAAAGGAAGGAAATGAGAGGGGGAAAAAAGAAAATCTCATCTAACCGTCCATTCTAATCAAACGATTAGGAAAAAAAAATATGCTTTTGGTCCGGATATATATAACACGGTCAGGACGTCTTGACCATAGCCCCTCTCTATACATATAAATATTATATAGATTAAGATGACTATCGGACAAGGATAGTTCACCCCAAACTCCATCCTAACTTGGTCTTGGGGTAGACAAATCTACCTCATCCTAGCCCAAACCCTAATTAGAATGCCTCCAACTCACCCCACTAGAGATGAGGCCTACAACTCGAAGGCAAATTGTGATTCTTGTTATTTTTCAATCATGCCTTAAAAGACAATTGGTGAAACTTCCCTTAATACATCTTTAGTATAAAAAGAAAATGAGCATCTTCAATTTGCACCCTTAAAACTACATAAAATAATATATATTTTTGGTAATATAAAAAAAATATTTGCAATAAGTATTTTTGAACAATCTAATAAAAATCTAATAGATTTCACACAAAAATTTACAATTCAAATCTCAAGCTGTAAAAAAAAATGGAAAGAAAAAACTACATGGATAAAAAACAAAAAAATTATAGTCTTGGAAATTTGATGTATTTAAATTTTTTTTATTTTGAATGAAAATCAAATAGGTCTTTTTTTTTTTTTTTGGTATAAAAAATACCTTTTTAATTTAAAAGATGGAAATTTGAATAGATACTTATTTACGTAAAAGAATATTTTTTAATTCAAAACGTATCCATTTAAATAAAAAAAAATACATTTACACTTAGAAAGATGTATTTTTTTCATTTACAGGATTTGTTAGGGTGTTTTTTTTTAATAAAAATGGATACTATTTTAATTTAAAAAAGATACCTATTCAATATGTGAAATTGCGTGAATAGGTATATGTGAAATTGTGTGAATTTTTTTATTTATTTAATAGGTACCTATTAATTTAAAAATGTACTTTTTCTAAATAAAAAGGTATTTATGGAAATGTATGTTTATACCAATAAATACAAACTCTTAAGGTAATTCATTCATCCAATTTTGGACATTTATGATATAGAGAAGAAAGGGTTAACCTATGTAAGGTGAAAGAGTCTGAAGCATGTTTTTGATTTGTTGAATTTTATAAATTGGAGTAATACTTCTACAAGATTGAATTTGTTGTATCATGAAAGATATATCCATTTTAAGGTAATTGTATCGAATACAAACCTTGATTTATTTCAATTTTTTTTTCTTTTTTTTTATATATAGATATATAGTGGTATTGTTTGGAGATTTTTAAAGTTATAATTTTATATGAATATTTGTGTAGATATTTATAGTTATAAGTATATTATAAATATTTTATTTTGATTCTTACTATTGCACTATTATTACACCTATTTTTACAACATACAGCACCATTAATTTTTCTTTTATCAAAACAAAAAAATAATAATAATAATAATAATAATAATAATAATTGAGATGGGAATAAATTGAAACAGTTGTAATGCTGATCATCAACTTCCCATCCTGTGATAGATTTCCACCATAGGAATAGAGGACTCATCCTCTTGTGGGTCAAACCGCTTCATTAGGGCTTCAATTTCTGAATCAGGAGGGTTGTCTGTTGTGTCCAGGTACGTTGTTTGGGACCAATCTCGACTCGAGAGTGGAGAGTACGCTTAATCGTGCGCGCCACTTCTACGCGCACCCAAATCGTATGAAACATACAAATTCATATTGTAAATTTCAAAATTATAAAACCACTTACAGTGACACCGCAAATACTCCCTCCTATAAAACCGGAACCCTAAAAATTCAAAACCCTAATAACTATTCGAATTATTCCGTCTCCGTGCTTCTGAAAAACTTCCATGGAATTCAAATTCCGAGCTGTGGATGATCGTCCGATTTCGTATATTCTACCTTCTTCCGGGTTTCGCCACTCCTCTACTCAAGTACCTGGTGGTCAGTTTCTCTCTATCCTAAATGATTCTGTTTGGCGTCTGAGAAAACTAAATGAAATTGAAGTTTACTATTTTTATGCCCTTTATTCTGTTTTGAATTTATAAAAAAAAAAAAAAAATGAAACGAAAAAGAAAATCTTTTTAAAAACACTTAGCGCGACTGAATAAAATTGCTTAATCGTTTACTAAAATGAATATATTTATCTAAACCTTGTCCTTTTGTTTTGATTTCAAATTTTCATGACTTCAAATTCCAGTTGGTTTTCCGAGCATGGATTTTCCAATCAACCATGACCCAATGAGAAACCCAATGAGAAACCACATTGATTATTGGGAAGCGATCGTGCGCGAGCGCGAGAAGGAGCGGATCAGGGAGGAGATACTCGCGACCGAAATAGCCAAGCGGAGAGTGCTGGAGGCCGAGGTGCGTCGGGAACTCGCGGTGTTGGAGCGAGAGATGGCTATACGGAGAGGCGGTCCTGAAGGATTGTCTTTGGAGGAGCGATGGGTGTCGAGGAGATTTGATGGCCCCAGGCTGCCCCCGTCTCATCCGTTGGATGACCCCTTGCCATTTCATTCTCGTTCCACCGCATGCGATATGTTCCCGTTGCCTCGGCACCCAGACGCCATCTCTCCCGATTTGAAGCCCTCGTCGGATGATAAATTGATAGTTCTGGTAACTTCCCTCTTGAATTTTGATTGCTCATTTATTTGTCACTGAATTTGCACCTTTGTATATTTGCTTGGTCCTTTGTCGTATGTTGTGGTAGTTCTTCAATTGGTGGATCGACGGCACCTTGAAAGTCATTCCTAAAGGGCAAGGGCATCAGTTATTGGTTTAGTGGATTGTTTTTCATTGATCACACTCCACAATGATAAATACGCTATGATCGTTGTAGTGAATTTGCTGTGATCTAGGCAGGGAACAATCTGACTGATGACACTTTTGATCCTTTGGAATTAGATTTTTCATCGGTGGATTCACTTGGAGAAGGCCACCCTGTACATTTAGCAGCCCCTTGTACTGTATTTTGTTGGTTTTATTCTACTGCCACTCTCACTATAGTTTTCTCCATACATTTCACACTTTGAAAAACAATAATTAGTTTTTAGTTTAGCATATAAAGCTGGCTTTGAATTTCTGTCCAACTTGAAATTCATTTTATTCTATTTCCTTAAGAAACATTTCAAGCCATTATGCACAGCTAAAACTTTTAACCAAGTCTATAATTTACAAAGAGTAAGAAGGGTGCTGTCCCTTGCCATATACTTAGATCTTGATTTGGTAATAACTCTGAAACTTCATATTATATGAATATTGAAATTCAAGGATTAAATTTTTGAAAATGAAATTTATAGGATTCTCTTAAGAAGGATTTAGATGTATTATTCATATTATTGTCGTTAAACTTGAAGGATTCGTATTGCATGTCACTTGATTTTGACAATTATGATAGTGATGATTGTTGAATGCCATAATTGTTGAAGTCGATGATTGACAAACTGAATCAGAGAACTTTAAGTTTGACAAGGATGGTTTGAATGTTAGTTTTGAGTCCTTTCTGATATAATTTCTATTCTAATATTAAAGATTAAGCTTTTACACATAACACTGTTAAGCATTACAATTTCATTGATTTAGTTTGGTACCTTGGACTGGTCAATTGGGTTGGGTTTGTATACCATCATCAATTAGACATGAGGAAAATACAAGTTGTGGGTTATTGTTCTTTTAAACAATTTCTCTTCTATGCAGTCGGTTGCTAGTACCATTTTTATATTATATGGTTCACTTAGATACACAGTTTAGAACAAGACCCCTTGTTGCCCAACCTCAGTACCCCTATATAGAACAATGAAGTGAAGGTTGTTAATAGATGGTTAATCAATGATGTTATACAAATTATATTATTTATACTTCATTGATACCTATTCTTTGTGAAAGCCAACAGGTGTGCCTTGACATAAGTGTGAATAGTGAACTGCTTTGGAGTTAATGTGTGCTAAAGTAAGATTTCGCTGCCTGAAATGATGTCACATTTGCAGTTACAGCAAGTCAGTATGTGTAGTTGTAGAATTTATATGTTTAATCTGATGTCACCAACTACCTTTGACGTTATTACACATTGGTATAAATGCAGAACATCGACCCTCTTAGACCCCCCATTTGGATTGTGTTAAAGTTAGTGGGAATTTGAGATTCCTTGGGAAAGTAAATTTTTCTGGTGTTTGGGACATTTTAAAAAGTGGGAAAATGTATGCCCATGGAAATCAAATTCTCAGGAAACATGGAAAATAATGGAAAGGGTGTCATTCTGACACTCCTCGGAAAACGTGCTTTTTAATGTTTCATTAAAGATGAATTTATCCTCAATTTTAAAGCACAATAAATTAATTACTTGTATGTCCTAAATTTTTCGTTACTAACCAAAAGCTAACAAAATAAACTCCCACAAAACTAGTTCTTAGGAAAATGATTCTCGGAATTAGTTTCCTTCAAAATTTACAAACTTCCCAAAGGGGGGCCTTTGTCAAGATTTTTTTTAGGACGATGAAACATCTTGGCCTCTGATTTAAGATGTGCACTTTGTGAAAGTGGAAGCAATTGCCTTCTTACCTTGGCTTTACATAAAAAATTAATTAATTTTTGAAAACGTGTGTACCTTCTCACTCTTTGTGCCCTAGCTTTTGGAGAAATTGGAAGTGGAATATAGATGAAAAAGGCAATAGCCTAGTGTTAAGTTTTTTTTTTTTTTTTTTTTTTGGGGGTGCAAAATTTTGGGATTGCATTTTTCTATCTTAATTTGAAATAAGGCAATTGTAATGGGTGAGAAAAATAGAAAATGAAGATAGCTTTCTTCAAGTTTTTTGTTGGAAAATTTGTAATTTTTGATTCTACTTGTTTAAAGTACCTTGTTTTGTGCCATGGCATTGCCTATATTATTCGTCGACCAATTGTTATATTATTATGCAGTAGTTAAATCTGAGATCAGCTAATGGTAATACTTAAGATGCTGCACTTCGTGTTGCACTTATGTGATATATATAGATATATTTTTTTATTAGCTCTGCTTTTAC
This sequence comes from Ziziphus jujuba, assembly GCF_031755915.1. Lineage (NCBI taxonomy): Eukaryota > Viridiplantae > Streptophyta > Magnoliopsida > Rosales > Rhamnaceae > Ziziphus > Ziziphus jujuba. The sequence continues at coordinate 29,062,352 of NC_083379.1, forward strand.
TCAATGCTTACAAAACCAGATGATGGAATTTATCTTCGATATTGCTATAGAGGCTTTCACCACTGATCAGGTGGTTATAATACATCACATCCCTGTTATATACTGTGCATAAGTATTCTGTTGCAGGCTAAGCCCAAGTCAAATCTGTCTGGAGCAAAGAGGAAGGCTATGGCACCAGCTGTTGTGCCATTTAGTCTGAAGAAACCTAAGGAGGAGTGGAGTTGTGCCTTATGCCAGTTTAGTGCAATAAGTCAAAGAAAGTTGAATGAACACCTTGAAGGAGCGAAGCACAAGGCATTGGAAGAAGAACTTAGAGCTCGGAGGAAGCGTAAGAACCCTAAAAATTCACCATTGTTGAAGAAAATGACATGGAAGCGTTATAAGCTTACAGAGTCCAATGATGCTGGAAATTCAATACTGGGTGCTTATGTGGAACAGAAATCGCTTAAACACTATGAAACATGGAATGGTTCTGCAAAGAAAAGTCGGTGCATAAAGGATATGAAGTTTAAAAGGGAGGAGCTGCTAATGCAGAAATTCAAACATGCAGAAAATACAAATAAGATGAATGGGGCAGAAATAGTGCAGAAAGTGGAGAAAACAGCAGAACTCAAGAACAAGAATGATTTCAAGTTTTGGTGCGAATTGTGTCAGGTTGGTGCCTACAGTGAAACAGTGATGAAGGATCATAAGAAGGGCAAGAAGCACATGGAATCACTCCAACACAATGAAACATGGAATGGTTCAGAAAAAGAAGATGACACAAAAGACATAGAGTTTAAAAGCGAAGAGCAGCCTGCGCAGAAATTCCAAAGTTCAGAAAATTTGAATGAGGTTAATGGGGCAGAATTGGTGAAGGGAGAAGAGAAACCAGCAGAACCTAAGGACAAGAAGAATTTTAGGTTCTGGTGTGAGATATGTCAGGTTGGCGCCAACTGTGTCATAAAGATGGAGGAACATAAGAACGGGAAGAGGCACATGGCAAAGCTTAAACTTAAGGTTAGACCAAATGGTTCGGAAAGGAAAAAAGAGAATACAAAAGATGTACTACAAGAGTCAAAATCTAAAATTAAGAAGCAGCAAATGCAGAAATGCCAAAATTCAAAAAAGTTGAATGAGAAAAATGCGGCGGAAACGGTGCAGGGAGTAGAGAAAAAGGCACAACACAAGGATTTTAAGTTTTGGTGTGAGATATGCGAGGTCGGTGCTTACTGTCCGGTAGTGATGAAGGATCATAAAGGAGGGAAGAAGCACTTTCGTAGGGTTGAGGAAGTTAAAACAAAATGATGCAGTCTCCATTCACCTTCCCATATGCTCCATTACAGGGCACACAGGAACAGCCGGAACCAGGACTGCCCCATTAAGGGGACCAAAACAAATTGTCGTATTTTATATTTTGCTTATTTGTTTGAAAAAATTTCATTATGTATTTTCCGTAGGATGATTACATAAAGTAGTTTGAAATATTTTCATCATTTATCCTTCTGTTTTGACTTTTCCCTGCTGATTTTATTTATTTATTTTTTCAATTTTTTTTAACAGAGAAAAAATAATCTGATCTTAAATTTAACGTGAAAACGGCAAAAGTATCCATTTAATTAAAACACAATATTTACAAAACCAAACTCCATTAGTTTTTTAAAAACTTTGCTACTAAACAGTCACTGTTGTTTAGATTTATCGTTCTTATGTTGAAATGATAAAATCTACCCCAAGACAGGAATCTGACCCAAAATCTTTTCTCCTTTCTCTCTTTGAAGTATCTGAGGGAAAAATAGAACCACAACTGTAAGGGAAACATAAGAATTCTCAATCTTGGAGTTCTCTGCGTTTCATTTTTCAAGCATTTATTCTATTCAACAATTATGTCAAAAGGAATTTTTTCTTTTTTTTGGTTAAGATTTCTAATCATGGTCTTTCGTTTGTATTAACTTTTTTAATTTAAAAATTAACTTCAAAATTATTTTTTCTGTTTCTGTCTTTGTATCTTTCAATCCGTATGTAGTTTTTCATTCTTTTTTTCAGAAAAAAATGGATCTTAATTTGGTTCCACCAGTTTATGTTATATCAATTCAATATAGCTAAGGGTTGCCAACAATATGGTGTTGAGTTGATAACATACTGCAACACTGCTAGCTTTACTTGGCTAAAAATTTTAGATTCGAGTTAAAGTAGCTTTTATTGGGAGAAAAGATACTTATTAATACTTTGATTTTCGAACGGAAATTAAGCCTATACTGAATCGGATATCAAAATTAGACTTTTAGAGTATTTTAATTTGCAGATTTTATTTCAACAAAGATTATAATCTAATAATCAAATTTGTAGTTTAGGTATAAATATTATTAGAAAGGAGATTCTATGCAGGAGGAAAAAAGAAATTACAAAAACCATTTTAGATTTGCTGCTGAAAAAGCTGAATTAATTTTTACGTTTACATTATTCATTTTATTTATTTTTTGGATAAAAAATAATGCTTCGTTTTACACTGATTTTACATGAATTTCCGACCAAGAATATTTATTTAAGCTAAAACATTTATTTTTATATCACCGAACATTGTTTAAACAATGTTCAATAAACTTCAAAATGAACAATGCTAAGATGTTCAATGAATATCAATTGAATATTATAGATATGTTTGGCTACGCCAAAATCGAATATACTTTTTTTAAGCCAAAAAAAGCAAAAAATTCGAATATACTTTTAACATTTAAAATTTTTTTTTTTCCAATTCAATATATATATATATATATATATATATACAAACACACACACTTATATTTAATCATTTTAAATATAAATATATTTAATGGAGGATATTTAAAATTTTTCCTATCTTAGACACATGCTCCAGTATTTTATTTTATTTTTCAATAAATATTTTAAGGTTGAAAGATTTTTGTCGATTAAACATTTTAAGATTATAAATATATTCGCCTATATATTCTTTGTTTATGTCATGAAAAGATAAATCGTATTTTGATACCAAAATATGTTAAAGCGCTGCTGACTTTGGTTAACAATATGAAAATTAATAATACTAAAATTATTAAAGTATTTATCAAACCTATTTACTAAAAAATATGACGGATAATATGTCAAACAATTAATTAGTTTAATTTTTTCAATTCGTTTAATAATATAAAAGTTTATTATTCATTATTTACATTATATAAAAACATATTATTTAATAAACATTTTAGAGCATTATTGTATCAAAAATAAATAAATAAAAACTGTTGGTTGACGTGTGCCTAACATTTTTATTTTTATATCATTCAGCTAAATTATACTGAACAATTAAGCAATATTTGATAACTGTGCAAATAAAACTTAAAAGAATATGTGCATGGAAACTATAGGAATTTTATGCAAAAGTGTAGTGTAAAAGGGAAATTGGTCGTGTAAAAAGGAACCAAAAAAAAAAATACAAAAATACAAAAATACTTCAGTCTCGCCACCCATCTTGCGTGGTGGAGACCACCAAGACCCCTCGTTATCGCCATTCTCTTTGCTAACGTCGGCTACATTGAAGTCAATAAGTCTGACTTGGGCCTCTTGGAAGAAAGTCCTTCTAAGACCAAGTCCTTCACTTTGCCTTGTGCTTAGCATGAAAGAAAAGCCAATTCTACCAAATTACAAGTATTTCCAACTACAGCCAAAGAAACCAACAACAAAATCCTATTTTCTGACTTCCGTGAAAGAAACATTTGTCGTTGATAACCATTAAACCAAACAAAAAAGAAAAACATAAACCAGAAGTGCCTTTTAGTACATTAAATTGAACATTACCTCCCTGGAAGTCGTCTAAGCCGGCCAATTATGAGGAAACAGAAACTAAACAACGAAAAAGAAACAAACTCTGGAATATCTCACAACCACCCCTCACAATGATTGAAAGATTCCAGAAATGGTTTCTAGTTTACTTCAGCAGATAATAATTGTAGAAACAAAAACTACAAGCTCAACAAAAGTATAATTTAGAACAGAAATCAGATTCCTGAGCATCAATTCCACCACTTCCATCTATATATATATTCACTATCATATAACCATTTTCACTTTACAAAGGTAAGAAACAGATAGGACCAAAAGAAAGCTAGAAAAGAAAAGATATGGCAGTTAACAATAACATGTAGGCAAGGCAAAGTTTCTAAACCTGCCAAAATATAACGTCTAGAATGGTAATTTTGGAAGACAAATCAAACCCTTAAAGCCACTTGATCTTGCCAAGTGATCTTCCTTTTCCCAGCTCGACTGGGGCCATTACCGATGTTCCTACAAAGCAGTAACTTCATATCATTGTGCTGCTCGTCATTACCACCTCGAAGTAAGCTTTTCATTGAATCCTCCCTTCCCAACGGCTCACAGTTAGCCTGCAATTCTTCCTCCTCTCTCTGTTACACGTTGAAACCAAAGGAAACCTTAGATTACCTTAAAAAAAAATAATGCCACTCAAGGAGTCAAAAGCTTATTGTAAATAATAGTTACCGAAATCTGGTTCAAGTCAAAAGCTGGAATATTTTTTCTCTTAGTAACTTCCTTCCCACTGTGAAATCTCTCCTGCTGATTCAAATCGAAAACTGGTTTCGAACTCTGCAAAGCGGTTTCCATTCCACCGAAAGTCCTCATCTTGTGGTGCAAGTCCAATATTGGGACAGACTTTTCCAAGGTGGCTTCCATTCTATTTCTTTCCCTTTGGTTTAACTCTAACACTGGTACAGGGTAACGTGGAGCTCCCTTTTTAATGTAATTCTTAGCCTTTGTAGTGTTAACACTTCGGATTTCATAATTTTGTAATTGTGTGATATCTTTATTTGGCTGGCGGGGCTTCATAGATTGATTGTCAATCAAGTATTTGTATCTCCGCTTCAAAAACCTGCATTTGAGAGATGAATATGGCCCAAGTCATGAACTTTTGTCAAAATTCTACTGTAAATGAATACCAATCCAAAGATGTTAAAAACTGCTAGATCAAACCTGACTTCAGCCAAAAGGGTCAACTTCTTCTGATTCATTAACGTCATTTTTTGCTTCATGACCTCTGTTTCCTGTAAACCAACATCTTTAACTGCATAAGATTATCTCCTATTATAGCTTGAGATAATTTATAAAAGCCCTAAAATTTATTTTCACGATCGATTATTTGCATTAAAATTGGAATTAGCAGACCATACAAAGTCGAAGAAGCAAAAACACCAAAACAACAAAGAGGCTACTGAAAAGTTGAACCCTACTAAACCAAATATTACCAAAATTTTGGATATTTACCAACAAGCTTAAATATTTGAGTTTTAAAAAGGATCAGCCTTTTTCTTTTCAAATGGGTTAATAAAAATCATAATCAAAGAGATTCACCGAACCACAAAGGAGCAAATATAAGGGGGGAAAAAACAGGTAAAAGGTCCTCTAATAGCAGGCCCCAAGCAAATGAAAAGTTGATGAGACGGTGAATACTATAATCAAGCTTAAAAAATAAAAAATAAAAAAGAAGATAAAAGCAAAAATCTCCCTCCCACTCAACAAGAAAGATCGACAGCATAAGATTAACCCCAATTCAGATAAGTTAGCTAAGGTGTCGTTTACTTTAGACACCAAAAGAACATACATAATTTTGTTATTTTAAAGTTTTCCTCCATCATCAAACATAGGATAAGAAGCTTATAGAAAAGGAAATTGGAAGGCGATTAAGAAAACAAAAACAAGAAAATTAAGATCTAATTCTAGTCCAGCCAAGATCTCCAACTTCTCTGAAAGCAAAAACCGGGTCTACATAAGATCAAAAACATTAATTCTCGTGATTTTTCGCAAATTTAATAGGCTTCCAACAACCCTAAGAAAACCAAATCCAGGGAGACAAGAAACTATAAACAAAACCCAACAAAAAACAAATACAAAGAACCAGATCCCAAAAAAACCCATAAAAGATAATTGAAAACCTTGAAAACCCATAAAGGCTTTTTACCTTCTCCAACTCTTCATAGTCTTGCATAAGACTTTGAAGCTTGAACCTGTTTCTCGTGTCCTCGAACACAAGAGAAGGCTCCATAGCAACAACCCCTTTCATCTTCTTCATCGTATGAAAGAGAAACAGAAAAACCCACAACAGGAAAACCAAAAATTACAGAGAGGGAGAAAGAGACACAAGGAAAAACAGGAAACAAAAAGGAGAGAGAGGCGGGCAAGAAAATAATAAAAGAGGGTATAGAGAGAAATGATAGGGACAAAGAGAGAAAGAAAGAAGAAAGAAAGAGAAAGAGAGAGAGAGAGAGAGAGAGAGAGAGAGAAGGGCAGGGGGGAGAAGGTTCTTGCTTTCCTGTTTTCTCTGTGAAACTCTGACCAAGCCAACAAAAACCCAAAAAAGCCCACATAGCTCGGTGAAAAATAATGTTCTTTTGAGAGACAGTGATGAAGATGGGATTTTTTGGGGGGTTGCAGAAGGGCATTTCTGGCATGATGTTTTTATGAGAGAGAGAGTGAGTGAAAGAGGGTTCGTGAGGTGGGTTTGGTTGGAGGACATTTGAAGACATCTATCTCCTCTTTCCCATTCTTTCTTTCTTTCTTTCTTTTTTGTTTTTCTTCTTACATAAATTTTGGTCCAGCTGGGCCATTGATGAGAGAGAGAGAGAGAGAGAGAGTGAGTTTGGTGGTGTGGACTCTTCTTTGTTTTTGATGGGGAATGAGAGGCGTGCGTGGAACTTCTATGTTTCTTCTTGGATGTGTGTTTTTTCTCTGATGTGAGAGAAAGGAAGAGAAAATTTGTTTTAGAGTGAGAAAGAAAGAAAAGAAAAAAAAATGGATCGAGATGAGAAGCTGAAAAAATAATAATAATAAAAAGTAATAAATACTAATAATAATAATAATGATAAAGCAGAAGATAAAATTTTGGGAAGGTGCTGTTTTCTTTCTGTTGTGCTGTTGCGGTTGTTGTTGTTGTTGTTGGTGGTGTTGGTTCTGGTGGTGTTGTTGGTAGTACCTTATTTTTAGGCTTTGGCTTTGGCTTTTTGGGATTGTATTGGGTTTTGGGGGGTTTGTTTTTTGAGTCCTCTCTGTGATGGTGGTGTTTAACAAATAGGAAGAGATGCTTTTCATCTCCAGTATTGTTATACCTGGTCAATTTTCTATGTATTTACAATTATACCCTTTTTTAAAGCTTTTCTTTGTTGCCAAGGAATTCTTCTCTCTCTTCCTCTTCTCCCTCCCCCTTTCTGTTTTTACCCCCTACAAAGCTTTTTTCCAAGCTGTCGCCTGTAGCAGATAAAAAAAGAAGAACACCCAATTCGGCTTCAAGCCAAAAAAAAAAAAAAAATGACAACCCAAACAACCTCGTTTCTGCAAAATTTTGGTTTTTGAGGAGTTCCAAAGGCACTAATTTTTCTTGAGGTCTAAAATTAGATGAAATGAAAATTTGTGTCCTATCCTTTTTTCCCGAGGTAAGATTTGCCATCCATACCCACCTAACTTGCTAGCCACTTTGAAATTTGATGGAACTTTTCATAGCCTTTGCCATGATGTTGTAGACACAGAAATTAAAGCCAAAATAATAACAAATATAAAATATAAAAACATTAAAAAAAAAAAGAAAAAAAAAGGGCAAAGTCCATTGGTAGAAGATTACTAGTCTATTTTCCCTCTTTTATCCCTAGAAAAACAATTCAAATTCAAGGAATGCCCCTAATTTAATGGAAGAGTACAGGTCCTTGGCAATGCAAGATGATAGGATCTGAAATATACATATATATATATATATATATATGTTCTGCGAGCCCCGTCAAAGGAACCTCAGGTGCAAGGGTGAATGGGAAAAAAAAATAATAATAATAAAATAAAATAAATAAAAAATAAAAAAGCTGCTGGCTCTATTTCTGCTCTGTCTGTCACCAAACGCACCACCATAGCCTAAGCCCCTTTGTTTTTAAAATTGAAATCTCTTAGAGATACAGATAGTTTCACCAAAATTACATAAATGCCCCTTTAATTTTACTAAATTATACAAATATGCTTTTTTATTACTAAAAATTGCAGAAACACCCTGTTATATTTTATTTTTATCACATTAACACTCTTTATATATGTTTTGTGTAAATATTTTCAATTCCTCAAAATTTATGATTCGTGTTCCCAACATGAGCTATAAAAATGCTCGGTGTCAAATACTGAAATTGTTTTGGAGGAAAGAATTTGCTTTTATAACATAAAAATGTCACTGTTTAAAGCGTTATTTCAATAAATTAAAAATTAATTTTTTTGTTTTTATGAAAGACAAAGGATCTAGTTAAATATGTAATAATCTTTTAGGCTTTTAGCATTTCAAAAATCAAAAAATTTTCAACGTAAAATCATTATTATGTTATCTTCATACCAAAATCCTTCATATAAAAACAGTTAATTGAATTATAATTCATATTTCTACTTTTTCGAACACTCATTTCGCTTATTAAATTTCAAAACAAAATGTAAAAAAGAAAAAAAAAATTGATATCACAACGAAGATAAAATAATAGGATATATTAGTTTAGAGAGTGAAACAGGCAGAAAAACGGGGACTCTGGAATTGTTTTTATGGGTTTCTCAATAAAAAGAGAAAGCAGTGAGTCACTTCGCAATTCAATTATATATACATATATATAATTATATATATATATTGGCGTTTGTCAGAAGGCCATTGGTCATCATATTAAAAGCAGAGACGTGGAGTGGTATGCAGTAGGCGATGTGGACATGTAGATGCCGCAAACAGATAAATAAAGAGGAGATAATTTCTTCAATTCTAATAAAAGGAGAAAATTAAAAGTATCCATAAAATAAACCAAAAAAAAGAGGTGGAGAAAGTGTTCCTCTGGATTCTGTTCACCCTTATTTTTCTATACCCGCAACATATGTTAAACACATGTCCAGATATGTGTTCGTGTTGGATTTGGCGTATTTGTCCAAACCAAAAAATATGCCCCAAAAAAAAAAAAAAAACAAAAATCATTGGCATATTAATGGCATTTGGATAACGGTTTTAATGGATTTCAGATTTAAGAATTTAATTCAGTCAAGGCGCAAAAGGTATATTCTTAATTAAAAAAATTGCAATTTTGTTTTTTTAAAAACAATAAAAAAGAAATAAGGACACATTTTTTTGTTTAAAAAAAAAAAAAAAGAAAACCTTAAATTATAGTATTCTGCAGTCTGGTATGATATAAGTAGGTGATTTACATTAAATCGATATCATTATATTGAATTCCATATTCTATTAAGCGTATGAAAATGGTTAAAAGATAAAGAGAATTATTACAAGGAAAAACGGAGAGTAGAGAAGAAATATAATAATGATGAAAGTAGATAAAAATACTTTATCAGAAAAAAAAAAAAAAAGAAGAAGAAGAAGATAAATATAGTATGAAGCAAAAAGAAAAGCCTTGTGGGTGAAATGACCAAGCGTAGTCCCAAATGTGGGACAGAATGAACGCCATATATCCTTCCCTTCTTCATTATGTAAGCTACTTCTCCTACCGAAAATTCACCCTGGAAAAAAAATAAAATAAAATACTTCTTCCTTTTTTTTTAATAAAAGAGGGGAAAAAAAAAAAAGACTGCCAAAAAGAAAATAAAATAAAATTTTTTGTTTCTTTTTAAATTTTTACCTGGTGTTGGATTATACATATTGGTTTCAGTTTAACATATGTTTATTTGCTTATTTCTGTTTTTGAGATATATGTTTTAATAACAAAAAAAAAAATCCAAATTAGATCTTATTTTATTCTTTTATATTATTATCTTGAACAATCTATTAACAACAATTAGTAATGATAATTTTTTAAATTATTTTTTAAAAAATGATAACTTTTAGATTATTAGATTGACCAAGCCTAAAACTAAAAATATCGTTATTGAGAATAAAATTAGATTTGCTTTTAGAAAGGATTGTAACAAGTAAATATAAATAAATTTATCCTAATAAGAATATATAGAACAAAATTATTTACAAGAATAATAATTCCTCTTTTTTTTTATAAGAAAAAAAGAGAATAAAGAACAATAGCACAAAAGAAAAGTTTTTTTTTCTTTTTTTTTTTCAAAGAAAAGAATTTTGAAAAGAATGGGGATATACATAAAAGGAATTAATTAAAAAAGTCTTTTTTTTAATCATTATAACAAATTACTAATCCATAAGTTATGTTTAGAGACTTTAATGTCATCATGGGACCTCATGAAAAAATGATTAAGCCTTCTCATCACCTCTCTTATGATGAATACTGAAATGCCATAGATTCTTCCAACCTTCTTTTTGTTAAGGGTTTACTCTTTTATGTAGAAAGAAAACTTGATAGAGTTTTTCACTCTAATAGATGTCTAGAGGGTTGTACCGCTATATCTTGCTCAGTTTTGCCTAAACATAATTCTAACCATCATCCCTTGCTCATTTCCTTAGAAACAAATTAGTCTTGGATCCCTAGCCTTTTAGGTTTATCTTTGCTTGAACTACTTATATGGGGTTCCTTTCTTTGGTTCAAATGATGTGGTAAGAACTAGCTTATAGGAATTCTTTATGGAAAGTCATTGTAAAGCTTACATGACTTAAGATTGTTTTGAAGCTATGGAATAAAGAGACTTTTTGCAATATTTCTTTGGCCATTGATTTGGCTATAGTGTGGCTAGGTGAGGTTCAAAACATATCTTAAATTAAAGGTTTCTTTGAGGCTCTATTTTCCAAAGAAATCATGGCTTACTCTATTTTTGATGATCTTTTATTAAAGCAAGAAATGATATTTAAGGATTAATGTAGAGTCAAAGTGGTTAGAAAATGGCGATAAAACTCAAATACTTTCACTCCTTGTAGAAAATTGAAAAATCTCAACATGCTTGAAGCTTTATTTCTATTAATGATGAGATGGGCAGTGATAGTATCATCATTAGCTAGCATAGTTTTAGATTTTACCAAAATCTTTTTTCAAATGAGGAGGGTGAGAGTTCTTTTACTAGTGTGAAGGATATGATCCCTAATTTAGTTACTGAACATGAAAATCTTTTTTTCACTGCTATTCCTTCATTTGAAGAAACTAAGGGGACGATTTTTTCCCAATAATGCTTTGGGGTAAAATGGCTTTCCAAGAATCTTCTACAAGACATGTTGGGACATTATTATGACTAAAGTATGTGAAGCATATTGCTTTTTTTTTTTTTTTTTCCAAGCAAGTTTTTTACATAAAAGTTTTAATTCCACTATTGATTTGAATTTTGAATACTCAAGAAGCTATTTTGATTGATTAGTTTTGACCCATAGTTATGGATATTTTCCTTTAGAAAATTATTTCCAAGGTTTTAGCAAATCATCTAGCTAGGACTACCAGCAAAATTTTATCTTTGAACCAATTTGAGTTTATAAAGAGATGTAATGTAGAAGAATGCATAATTGGTTTTCTAAAAGGGTGAATTTGGTGGATTGATAGAGCTATGGAGGTAATGTCACCATCAAGATTAATGTTAATAAAGCCTTTGATTCTTTTCAATGGAGTTTTATCTTAACAATTCTTTGAAAATTTGGTTTCTCTAAGATGTTCCGTAGTTAGAATTTTCGAATCTTTTAGCTGATTAGGATCTTTTTCATTATTAATGGTCCTTCGGTTGGTTATTTTTATTTCTTCCTTGATGTCCTCAAAAAGCCTTATTGTCCCCACTGTTATTTGGGATTACTAAAAACTATTTGACTAGAGCATTTTCTGACCTGGTTTCAAGCAAGAAGTTGCTACCTATATCAGGTTCTAGTAATGTTGGTGTCACTTTGCACCTTTTGCATACTAATAATGTCTCTTTTTTTTTGCAAAGGTACAATAAGTAACATTAAAAATATTACAAAAGTGCTTAATGATTATAGTAGCATCTACTAGCTTTAGACAGTTCATTAATTAGGCAAAGTCTCATGTCTATTTCAGCAAAAACATCCTTCTCTCTTGTATTATTTTGAGAATTTCTAAAATAAAGATGGGCTCCCTTCTATTTTATATCTTGGTGATTCACTTTTCAAAGGTAAACCTAAAACATTGCACTTAAAACTTATAGCTCGTAAGATTTTGGACTTTCAACTTAGCAAGGTAAAGGTTTACCCATGGCAGAACAGATTTATTTAGAATTACCAATGATCCCAAAAGTTTAAGCTTATGAAAGGTGGACTTTCATTTTATTTATATTTTTCTTTAACACTCTCCCTTAAATGTAAGCCCGCCTCTTTTAGGTTTTTTTTTTGGCTCCTTACATATGTTTTTAATTTATTTATTTATATTTTTCCTCTAACACTCTCCCTCAAATGTAAGTCCGCCTCTTTTGGGTTTTTTTTGAGTCCTTACATGTGTTTTTTAATTTATTATTTATTTTGAATGGGGTTGTTGAGTTTTGAACTTAGGAACTTTTGAATCTTTGACTCTGATACCTTGTTGAATTACCATTTATCTAAAAAGTTTAAGTTTATGGAATGTGGGCTTTCATTTGATTTATATTTTTCTCTAACACTATCCCTCAAATGTAAGCCCGCTTCTTTTGGGCTTTTTTCTAGATTTTTACATTTGTTTTTAATTTATTATTTATTTTGAGTGGAGTTGTTAAGTTTTGAGCTCAGAACCTCTTGGATTTCTGACTTTGATGCCATGTTGAATTACCATTGATTCCAAAAGCTTAATTAAATTGGTAATCTCATCCATGTTCATTCATTCATTCATTTATGATATATAAATGGCCCAGCCGACTTTTAAATGACATGAACAAGTTCTATTATAACTTAAAAGGCTATTAAATTCTCTTAGCATACTTGTTGTTCTTCAATTAAAGCAAGTCACCTAGGCATGTGTAATATAAAGACTTTTAATTATGCTTTAATTAAGAAATTGATGTGGAGTTTTCTTGTCAAGGATACTATGGTTTTAGGTTTCTTAAAGAATCGTATTGGCCTAAATTATATTATATAAAAAATATTATGTTCCATTTTATTTTAGCCTTTCCTTTGGGCTAATTATAATGCTATCATTAAGGGTTGTAAATGGCTTGTGAGTCAGCATTATAAGGTAAAGTTTTGGAAAGATAATTGGATTGCTACTTTTACTTGTATGATGATTTCTTCCATTAACCCATAAGATCCAAATTCTCTAATTTTTACTTCTTAGATGGTAGTGGGGATTGGTCTCTGTTCAATAGCAATTTCTCCAATTTTGCCTAATTTTTACTTTCTCTAATTTTGCTTTTGGGTTTTCAATAGCAATTTCTACATTAAGACTATTATGTTTACTGATCCTAACAAGCTTGCTTGGATGCTTTCCTCCTCAATTAATTTATCTTGTAAAGCTCTTTATAATTTTTTGATGAATAAGTTTGTTATTATATCTTATTGGACAAAACAAATATGGTACAAATATATACACCCTTGCTGGTTTATTCCCTATTAAAGGTTATTTTTTAAATTGACACATTACAGATGATAGACTCGAGAAAGTGGGTTTTCATCTATGTTCTTGCTGCTCTCTTTGTTATAAATGGTCTAAATATGCTACTCACTTGTTTTTACATTGTCGTTATACTCAATATTTATAGAATTATTTGAATTATATTTTTGTCTTTAAGCTTGTATGGGATGGTTTTGAAGGTGTTTTTACATTGTATTGACCATAATTTTAGTACTCAAATTCATTGTCTTTGGAAGGCAAGTATTATAGATATCTTTTTAGTGGTTTAGTTTGCCAGATATAGCATTTATTTTGAAAACAAGTAGGTTCTCTTTTACAGATCTCTAGTCTTCATTCAAAAAGCAATAAATGAAGCTTCTATTTTAAGGTTGGCCATATGCAAAATAATATATCAAACTTATAAATTTAAAAGCGGTTGAATATTGGTAGTCTTTATTTGAAAGCTCTTAAGGTTGTCTCAGTAATATAGTTGGCTCTGAAATTAGATTGGATCAAGGTTAAGACAATTGGTGCAATAGCAGTTTGTCCAGGTTCGGTAGCTTGGGGAGGGATTTTCAAGACATTGAGAGGTTTTATTAAGGGTTGCTTTGCATGTCTTATCAGCTTGATCTCTTCTTTTAAGACTAAATTATGGGCTATGGTAAGGGCTGTTTGATTTGTTAAATCTTTCTTTTGGAATTTTATCTTGCTTGAGAATGATTCTATATTAATGATACAATTTTTCAAGCTATGGTCATTAAATTACCTTGGAAAATTCAATCTCGATTGTATCTATACTTGGAATATATTTCTTCAAAGGATAATATCATATGCAATTTCTATGTTTTATCTCTATTTCAAAAAGTACCCTGTTATTTGAAACAATTCAGCCACATCTTTTGCTGTTAGTCAATTTCTATTAAATTTAATTGAAAAGGGGACATAATAGTAATTTATCATTAAAAAGCTCTAAATCTATCTAGTCTTCATTGAAGTATATTTTATATTGATAAAATAAAATAAATGTATTTTTTAATATTATTATATTTTATAAATGAATAAAAAATTAAATTGGTTTTTTTTTTTTCCCTATCTTCTTCTCCTTTCACGTTCTATCCTTTCTTCCAATCTTCTTTCATATATTTTTTTTGCCTTCCTCTTCTCTTTTCGATCTTTTCTCTTTTCTTTTTTTCTCCTTCTTTTTCTTCTTCTTCCTTTCTCTTTCAATATGAAATTTTTTATTGCTTAAAATATTCAATCCAATAAAAATGGTAAGAAATCTTCCATTAGATATCCAAATTAGGATCAACTTTCATAAAGGAAATAGCTTGGTCCATCGAAGTAAGGGTAGTAATTTGGGTAATAATATGGTGACATGACTAAAAAATGATACTGAATAAGCGGATTTGAGTTTATCATAAATGAGTTCGGATCATAATCAGGTCAATCCATTTAACATGATTATTAATCGTGTTATTTTTGGGGTTGACTCGTTTAACTCGAAAATGACCCGGTTATAACTTATTTATTAAATATGTCAGTTTCAATCTAATACGATTATATATCTATTACAGTCCATTTAAATTTAATTATAGATTACAATTTTATCCATAATATAATATTTAATAAGTAAAAAATATTATAAATTAAAAAACTTATCAATGTTATAAAAGTAATTTCCTATTAATAATTTTTTAAAAACAAATATAAAAACATCTATTCAAGTTAGTAGAATAGGTATATTAATAAATAGGTTAATTTTCAATAAATGGGTTAATTTTAGGTTAATAAGTTAATTTCAATAGGTTAAATTTTAGGTTAACAGGTTAATATTCAGGTTAATAAGTAAACTGGTCAACACGACTCATTAAAGTAATCGTGTTAATTGACTTAAGTTGTGTTGATCTATTTGTAAATAGGTCGGGTTAGTATTTTAGGTATCTGACATGATTATAAACGAATCAGGTTTAGATTAAGGATTTTTGATACGATTGTTAAACAGATGGATACGAACCCGATACGTGAACACGAATTGCCATTTCTACATCAAAGTCAAGACTTAAACATTTTCATTTTCCCCTATTCTGATTCCTTTTTTTTTTTAAATGGAAATCTCCTAATCCTTTATATATATATATATATATATATTAGGTCTTTTATAAACCCTATTTTCTTATTTTCTCTCTTTTTGATTTCCATCCCTTCTATTTTTTTTTTTTTTTTGATCGGTTCAAGAATCCCATTGACACTTAATTAGTTAAGTCCAAGCATTGCAATTCCATCTTCCTCAAACACCTAAAGTTCTCATGCCTCATTCACAACTGTCATGGAGTTGGCTACTAGCATAAAGCCTCCATCGACCTTAACCACTAAATAATTACCACTGATTCCCCAATTACTACTGTCGTTGCAATACAAAGGTAGACAAATGAGAATGCCTTCCCTACCATAGGTATTTTAGCAATAAATTGGATGAAGAATTACAAAGAAGGGAAATTGGAGAGGAGAGAGTGTTTGGCTATGTTTCTGGATTGTTGAAAATGGTGTGGTTTAACTTTGTTTTTATGTTGGAATTCATTTTTGAAGTGCTTGTGGGTTTGGCCTGAAAAGCTTGTCATTACTTGATTTTGGCTTCAAAACATGAAGCTCGTCAAGGAAGCTATTCCAGATGCGATAATCCTGCAAAACCTCATGCTTTTTTGGTTTTGTTTTTCGAAGAATTTTGAATTATTGAAATTGAAATTGATTTTTTTTGGATCAATGAAAATTAGTTTAATTTTTGCAAATTGGTCTTCTATTTGCTATTTTTCCTTTTTTTTCTCTTTTTTTTTTCTACAGATTGCAAATCTTATGCTGGGTTTGTACCGGTATGCGAACCATGAGATCCTTGTTTGGTTGTATTGAAAAGATAAAGAAGAAGAAGAAGAAGAAGAAGAATCAACATTAAGGCTCATATACTTTTTTCTTTTTTCTTTTTTTAATTCAATTTTTGTTCTATATTTTGTGAATAATGTATTTTAGTTATAAAGCAATAAAAATATATTTTTTTGGGTAAAAATAGGAAAGAATTTTAAAAAATAAAATGCTTTGCTATAAATCAAATTTAAAATTTATAAATATATACACATAATAGAAAATAGAAAAAAAATAATTATGCAAAATATTTAATCAAATTTTGTTATCGTAAAGTAACAAAATTATTTTTTATGGTAAATATGTTTATTTATGTATTTACCAAATTTTATATATCTAAATATATTTATATACATAATAAAACAAAAGAAAAAAAATTGAAGTAAGATTTTGTAACAAAATATGAGAATAGTGTGGTAAAATTAAATAACTATTTTTTTTTTTATCATGGTATTTGCCAAAATAGTAGTAAATATAAGGGTGTATATAATATTAAATATATAAGTAATTATTAAATTAGTTTTTAATTTGAAAAGACATTTAAGTCATTTTATGGTGCTACTTAGGAGATATATATATATATATATATATATCTATATTGCAGAAATTAACTACAGAAAGAGAAGAGTTGAATTGTTTAAAATCACAGAGTAGTTTTTGAAATAAGGGTAAAGCATAGAGGTCTATATCATGTTAACCCCTTTTTTGAATTGCTTTTAGAGTATCTCATATCCATAAGGAAAGAAATATGGTAGCAGATTGTTTGTTCAAGTTGTTATTTTAGTTGAGAAGGATGTTTGGTTAGTTAATTTACTAAATAATTGTCTTAAAGCTCATGAGGACGATATATGAAGAACTTGTAGTTTTAGGTTTATCTAATCCTCATGGTTTATAGGCTTATGTTTTAGCTTGGATATTTGGTAATTTTTTTTTTCCAAGAAGGTTTTCCTCAATGGGATATTTACTCTTAGGGGCTTTAATGATGCCAAATGAGAGGTTTATACTGGCTTCCTTTTATACAGGATTTTTTATATTAGATAGCTTCTTTTAAAAGCATCTTTTTGTATCCTTTTTTTTTTAATTATTATTTGTTTTTATATTTTAATTCCATTTTAGCTTGTGAATTGTTGGTTTTTTGTGAGGTGTCAACATAGTTAGAATGCCTCAAATTCTCTTTCTATAAGCTAATTTTTTCTCTAATCTGTACGAAAAGTGGAGTGTTTTGAACCTACAATTTTCATGGCCGTGGGTGCAAGGGGTATATGCTAATTTGAGGCAACCTCACTTTACAATTAATTAGATGCTAATTTGAGCCAACATGACTTTGGAAGTGGCTCAAAAACCACTAAAACAAAAGTCTTAAGTGGTTATTGAAAAAGATAGCAATAAATGGTTTAATTTGTAGTGTAAAAGTGGTAGTTGGTACACCTAGTATTTATTATATTTTCTTTATGGATGAAAGTCTTTTATGTGCTAATGTTTTTGACATATAAAATACAAATCATTGCTTATAAGCAAGTATGTGAGCGATAAATAAATTTAAATAAGTCTATGATTTCTTTTAGCCCAAATATTTTGTTTGCAACTAGGAGTGATTTTATTTGATGTCTAGATGTAATTGTTGTTTCTTTGCATGATATCTATTTAGCCTTCTGGTATTTTTAGATGTTAAAGATAGAAATTGAAGAAAATTATAGAGATAAAAGGGGAATTGTTTCCCAAAGTAGGAAAAAATATTTTTCAAATGTAGTGCTGTAGGTAATAGTATACAAACCTATTTAACGAGTTGCTTCTAGATTACTATTCAACTTCTTGATGAAATTCAACGATTGGTGTTGTGCTTTTAGTGTGATAATAACAAATATAAGAAAAAGGTTGCATTGGAATCGTTGAAAGGATTTACATTAGCTAAAGATTAGAGGTTTAGGCTTTTAGTTTTCAACTTGTTGAAGAGTTTTATTTGGGCATTATTAGAAAAACAACACTGGTGCTTATTGCATAATCCTAGTTCTTTTGTAGGTAAGATTATGAAGGCTTGATATTTGTTTAGTTTTGGATTTGTAAAGGCTATCAAATGGACAAAATGCTCTCTTTATGGAGAGTTTTAATCTAGGGATAAAAATATCCTTCACTTGGATTGTATTTGGAGTGCTGGAGATGGACAAAAGGTACGAATATATGAGGATAAATTGCTACAATGTTATTCATATTTTTTTAAATCTCTATTGCAGCACTTACTATACCTAACTGCTTTAATAACTAATTTAAGCACTATATCTGGGCAATGGAATAATGTTTAATCGAATTTGCTTTTATGCCTTTTGAGGTCTCTAATATCTTATATATTTCAGTCGGTGAAGTTGGGATTCAAGATAAGTTAGCTTGGCATTATAGCAAGTCAACCTATTATTTGGTGCAAACAGTCATTCAGCAATATTATATTTGAAAAAGCAACAACATTGAAAACAATATGTTGTCTTTCTAGTGTTGGTAAATGCATGGAATTGTGGGATTTCAGTGGAAGTTATGTTTGCTTAATCATGTAAAATTTTCTTTTGGAGATTATGTCACGCAATTATGCCATGCAAATGAAATTCATTTTATCATAAGATTATCTTAAATGCTTAAAGTGAGCGATGTCAAATTCAAGATAAAGATGTTATTCACGCCTTAGCATCTAAGGCACTTTAGAATAAGGATCTGGACATCCAACTTCAATGAATCACATGACTAAAGAGGAGATAAAAATAAACATGCAAACCATAACCATTTATTAATATCTATATAACCATATTTTTGCCATATTTTTTGTATTGTACGGTACACATGTAACTCAAAAATTCACAAAAAATACTTATAAGTTCACAAATTCTTATTGTCAAGATTCAAAATGCATAACCTATAATTAAATATGCATTACATTTTCTTATAAAAATACATCAAAAATATAAATACTTTCACGAATTCTTTAATCATTATAATTAAAAATCCATAGTTCTTTTGAATAATAAATAATATTAGAAAATCATATCGAACCATATATCAACTAAACCATTCATCAAATATATAAGATCACATACATTCATGTTTCCAAAAAATAAACATAATAAAATAAAGCATCTTTATAATCCCAAATTATTTTCAAAAATAAATATTCACTCATAGATAATAGTTCAAACTTGATTTGCTGCCGCTGTATCACCTTCGATCTCACTTTGAAGGCCTTAAATATTGCCAAAATATTTCATTAGGCCACAATAAAATACACAATATGGTATGTGTGTGCTCAACATGCTATTTGCATTTTAACAACCTCCACAATCCTAAATTCATATGCCAAATACTCCAATTTTTATAATTTCTTACTGTTGAACCACAATTAGCTTCAAGACATCAATGGGAACCTATATGGATCAACAATTGCTATTTAAAATATTTTAAAGATGTCCAATTTGAACAAACA
Organism: Ziziphus jujuba; assembly: GCF_031755915.1. Classification (NCBI taxonomy): domain Eukaryota; kingdom Viridiplantae; phylum Streptophyta; class Magnoliopsida; order Rosales; family Rhamnaceae; genus Ziziphus; species Ziziphus jujuba. Next base: position 29,082,149 of record NC_083379.1, read on the forward strand.
CGTATTGCCCAAACCTAAGAAAGTTTTTCTAAATACATAAATAAAACCTACAAGTAATATTTAATACGAAGCTTAAATGATTTATTGTAAAAATCTACCTTAAATTGAAACAAATAGTGATTAGGTTTGTTGAAAATTTCGAAGAACGTCTGACCCATAGCTAGATTTCTTTATTGGCAAAATGGAGGTTTTTAAGCTTGAATAATGTTGAAAATGAACTTAGGAGGTTAAAAATTAGTGAAAATGAATTTCCATAGTCATCGAAAGTCAACGTTTTTTTATGATCGAAAAATTGTTAGACTATAATTTTTTAGTTATATTCCAACATACTTTGGTCACCACCTTATAATATATTTATCAAAGGTATACATTGGTAAAGTTGCTTGGATTTTGACAAAAAAAATAATAGACCTAACCTTGTCAAGTAGATTTGATTTGGACTTGATACAACCTAATAAACTCCATCAACCCAACTCAATGATAGTTGAGTTGGATTGGATTAGATAATCGGGTTGGACCTCAACTTTAGGCTTTGGTCTATTAGTATTAATTTGAACCTTGAATTTTTATAATAACTATCCTAAGGTTTAAATAAATTATGTAGCTTGTTAAATCAGTAATTGTTTTTCTCTTTTTTTTTTTATATGTAAATCGATAACAACATATGCAACCTGTTATAAAAAATTCAAAAGAAATCCAATATAAATAAAAAAATAAAACTGTTTACTTTAGTTGTTCAAATCCAACACAAATTAAAAATAAAAATAGTACATCATACATAAATAAAAATTGAAATAGATACCACAAACAAACTCTAACATCCAAGATAATAAATTACATGTCCTATCTTGTAACAAAAATAGATTATATATCTCAAATAACAACATACACAACAAAAATATATATATTAGTAAAAAAAGAAAAATAAATATCGTTACAAAAAGAAAAGAAAAGAGAAACACGTATAATAGTTATCCAAAGCTTCAATCTCCATGGCCTTACAGCTCCAAAGCTTCAACTTCCATGGCTCCAAGCCTCCATCATTTACACTCCAAACTTCTAATTGCAAGTTACAATACTACAAAGACAAATTAACCAATATATATAAAAAAGATAGTTTAAAATTAATTTATAGACAATATATAAAGCAAGTGTCAGTCTTGTAACAAATTAATAAAACTAAAATAGCAAATATAAGCCAATTATTCATAGTAGTAGCCTAAATATTTGTTGACTTACTAAAGAACAACAATTAGTAGAAGCAGCAATTCTTGCTGGTTTAGTAAAGAAACAAATTGTAGCCTAAATGTTGCTTATTTCTTCATATAACACAATTTAAGATTGTTTATGCAAATAAAGTTCATATACATGCTATACGTATGCTTTGTAAAGAGGTTTTAGTCCCCTAGTTAGATTCTAACAAAAAAAAAAAAAAAGAAATATATAACAAAAAGTTTAAATGTTTACTTACAAACAAATTTCAAACTTAATTAAGATTGTTCATGCCTTATTATCAAAAGTTATGGCAAATTTTGTTTCTAAAAGAAAAAAAGAAAAGAAAGTTACATTTACTAAGTCAAATAAATATAAATATAAAAATAAAATGTTATACTGATAAGGTTATAAAGTTACTTGACTCAAGATCATTACAAAGAGCAAAACAATCATCTTAAGCATGACTATCTACTGGGAGTGGGATCAGCCAATTCTAAGAGCAAAATTAAGGCTTCCACCAATTTAGAAGTAAATTCCCTTAAAAAAGAATCTAAAATGTGCCCTCAAATCTAAAAGGTGATTGGGAAGCCACTATAGATAATAGAACAATAAAGATTTCTCGAGCAATAGATGATAGAACCTTGTATTTTTTGTAAGTCAGTTTTCACTAACATAACAAATCAAACATCCTATTGTTGCAATCTTCTGTAGGTTCCGTTAGATATCTATTAACATCATTTTTTATTTCCAAGGTATTATTCACTCTCCTGTTTTTATACCCCCATCACAAATCATCTTCATCACTCTTATCTTTCTCATAAACTTATGAATTTGTAACTTTGACATTCTTGGAAGATTGGTCATCAATTACTGCTAATGCATCATTTGCAGCATAAAAATGAAACAACTTATTGAAAATTTACTCCTGATCATTTCTCAACACACATCACTTGAATATAGTTTGTCAAAGCTAAACATCATATAATCAATTTCTTATTAGGGGTAAAATGTAGCAGCAACAAATAACAAGCTATTAAAATTGTCAATCATCCCCCAATACTTGTCACATTTCAGCTTCATATTGTTAACCATGGCCATGACGCTCAAAATTCAATTTTTTTCCCCCCAAAATACACTAGTTCAATTGTTATTAAATTTTACAAAACCTTGTCATAAACAAGTGAGATGTCACGTGCAAAGAACCATCAAAGTAATATCATAAAAACTCTTTAAAAATTTAATAAAAATAGAAGCATCTTCCTAATCTTTTTAGTAGGTGGAAGATTCTCAAAACAAATAAGATAATATCCATTCTCTCAAAAGATTTTTGAAACTTGATTGCTTTTCCTAACATTAAATAGGTGGAATTCCACTTAGTTGGCACATCCAAAGATAAGAGTTTTTAGACTCTATCTTTTCTTTCTCAATATATGTTTTAAACTTGTCTAATCTTGATAGAGAAGATTTAATATACCTTATAGCATGACAAATGAGATCAATTAATGTAAAATGATCATTCAATCCATCACTCACAATCAAGTTAGGGATGTCAGCACATCAACATATGCAGTGAAACTCACAACAAAGACACAACCATTTCAAATTTTTATCCTTCTTTTAATGTATGCAATGGTAGCATCAATTGTCGATGCATTATCCATAATAATAGTGAAAACATTTTTAATCCACCACTCAATCAAGAAACTTTCAATTAATTTACCAATTGTCTCATATTTATTATTAGTTACTTGACCATATTTTAATATCCATTTTTGTAACCTCCATCACTATTAATAAAGTGAGCTGTGACAACCATATAATTAAAGTTATGGTTAGAAGTCAATGTATCTATGGTTAGGCTAATCATTAGTGAGTTATTCAGAAATAAACTTCTTAACCTCATCTTCTCTGACAAACAAAGTTGATCCACATCTCTAGCAACAGCAACTCTAGATGGTGGATTAAACTTTGGACTTGCCACCTTAAATAAATCTCTAAGCCCCTTCTCCCCCCATAAATGTTAAAGGTAACTCATCTCTAATTATCTTTTAACATATGTAACCTATAAGCTTCCTTATTACAACCCATAACAGTAAAATTACTACAACCACATTTTTCCTCTTTTTTTTTTTTTTTACTTTTAAAAGTATTTTCTAACCTGCATCATCTTTTCCATGTGGATTTTTCACATAAACTAAAATTTTTTTCACAAAGTAGTAGTCCTACATCTTTTGGTATTATATGCATAATCTCAATTACAATAGTAACATGTACACCTACCATGTCCTCTAACTTTAGTAAAATAAGCCCAAATCTTTAAAGCTCTTATCAGTTTTCTCTTGGTTAAAGTGAACGGTAATGTACTTAAGGAGCAGGAGGTGGAGGTGGTGGCATATTAGAAATGCTTTGTATACTAGATAAATCTGGTGTAGAAGATGTTGTTGGTGGAATTTTAAAAATATTATTAGCTTGAACTTTAAACTCCTCCATCCAGTATTAAAATTATAATTATTAGAATCATATCAAAAAGAAAAATATATCAAATGACAGCATGTATGATAGGACCGTTTCATACCTCATAATTATAAAGATGCTACTAACTTGTTTCGACTATTCCTTTCAAATCGTAGCTCTGATTTTGGTGTTCTGAATATCCACTAACTTGTATCGACAATCTATATGCATAGATATAAGAGTCAAAACCAAATTTTATTTTTTTAAAAGTCAAATTAGGTCCCACTTAAAGTCAAAACTCGGTCAAACATGTCCAAAACGGTCAAAAAAATTCATTTATGACATTTTTTGGGAACGGGCATTATATTGTAGGCTAAAAAAAAATGAAAAATTGGGTATTTTAAGCAAATAATGCTTAAAAAAAGTCTAAATTTCATGTGTCCATATACTTACAAGTTGTTAAACTAGATCCTAAAGTATTTGTATTTGATGTTTGGAAAAAGAAAACAAAATTAAAGGAAAAGAAAAAATACAATGCATAAAATAGCACAAAAATAATTATTCATGGCTAAATAGCTTTGGATGTTTATAAAGTTAATTGCTCTGATCATATGCAATTAGCTAATCTCCACAAGGAAAGAAGTGTCAAAATAGGCTATTATATATTTTTAATAACTACTCCCTCTTTTTCAATTTTATATGAAAACATATAAGAAGTTTGGAAGTTTATAAAGTGAATCCCTTGAGAGTATTATTGTAATTGCTTTCCTTTATTTATTTATTTGATTGTTTCTTCTTTAATTGGGGATTTAGATATGCTTGATTTTATTAATTTAATCAAGGAAATGGACACTTATTGCTTATGACTTTTATTTACTGCTTTTTTACAACAAAACTAATACCACAAAATTTAAACATAAAATTAGTACACCATTATTACACAATTTTTTTTTTCACATTTTACACTAATAACCTAAAAAAAATTTCAAAAAGGAAAAATGAAATCTTTAAAATGGGGTGCAATTAAGAAAATAGAATTTAGGTACAGCTTTGAGGTTTCAATAGGAAAGTAAACTTCTTCAACTACTTAATTTTCATGAAAAATGAAATACATTTTCAAAGTCATTATATTGCATAGGCAAGACCATTACTTCCAAAATGCAGTTTTTCAACTTTAAACTTAAGTTCACCCCCTAAATTACCTCTCATTTTAAAATAGAAAAAAGTTAAATAAAATTTATAAACAGATAAATACATATTTCATAGATTCTTATGAATTTTAAGTCGTGTTTCCACAGTTATTGTGGGTAATATTATTTTAAGGACACATGACATTATCTACATGGACTTTAGCTTAAGTAATTAGATAACTAATGTATTAAAATAACATCAATTATGTCTAGTAAAGATAACTACAGACTTTGTCCATATCTAGTAGAGATAACTAGAGGTTTTACTATTTTTTGATTAGATATCATATTAGAGTATCAACCTATCGATATATTATCTTAACCTCAATCTTATCGAAGTGATACTATATTTGATCCATGTAAAATCAATGGTCGACAAATTATATTGAATGATGTCTATATAATCTCCTAAGTGAGATAAATTAAATGATATATATGGATATCAGATGAAATCATGATCTATTCATGGGCTAAACTATAATCTAATCAAGATTTAATCAATAGCATTGCTATCTTAAAAAGCATATGCTTTTTTATAAATGTGCTATAACACAATGGTATTAGTATGGTGAAAAATAATCTCTCAAATCTCTCTTAGATTAAAACTCTAGACACGATTACTAACTTGAGTGCTGGAATGCTTTTGGCTGGTATCACACCCACACTCTAAGGGTATGACTCTGTTTTGTTAATATGTTCATGGTTGTTCATGATTGGGTTTTGGTTAAGGTGATGAAGAGAAGGATAAGCAAAAATTTTGTATCAATATTGGTACTGTTTATGTAAAAGAAGGTTCTCACAAATTATTGCTTCACCATGAGTGTACAACAAAATAAAGAAGTTCAATTTAACATTAACCAAGATGAATCATCTTCTCTTCTTTCTCAATTGAAAGCCATGAGGAATAGAGTAAAGGACCTAAATCCTTTTGTAGCTAGAAAGAATAAATCATTAAAATGTACTTATGTGGCTTGACTCATTGCCTTAAAGAATTTCATGGGTGACTTAACAAAACCATCAAGATTCCACTTAATTATGCTAATCCTAATCATAAAGAACCACCATTGGATCATAATGAGCAGTGTGAAAAAGCTCAGAAATTGGTGATCCATCATACAATCATGAAATATGGCAAACAATGGTGGAGTTGATTAAAACTAGAGGAAGGTTAAAAAGATCCCGTCACCATCATCATATGAAGAACATAAGATGTATTTGTAGGGAAGGATTGAGTCAAATCCACTAGATAGTATACAAGAAGACATGAAACAATTCAAAGTGTAAATCCATAACCTCATGCCAAATGCTAATAATAAACCAATTTACTAGATGTTATAGAAATTTAGTATCCATTCATAGAGGAGATTCTATATGCACCACTTCCATCACAGTTTCAGCTACCATCTATTATTATGTATTGTTGTGTTTGGGACTCAGTTGAACGTATGAAATCATTTCATGAAATGATGGATCTTTATGAGGTTTATAACTTAGCCATTTGTCAAGTCTTTTCCTTTACATTATTTGGAGCAACTATCTTGTTCCAAATGGTTTAGGTAATTGAAACAAACATCTATTAGTGCTTTTTCTCAATTAAGTCTCATATTTACTTCTCAATTTGTTGGAAGAAAAAAAAGCAAGTTGCTAAACTTTTGTCACTTAAAGAATGATGGAAAATCATTAAAAGATTATATTTCAAGCTTCAATACCAAAACAACCTAGGTATAGAATTATAGTGACTCGATGGCATTAGTAGGGATGATAATAGACATCAATGATGACAAATTTTATGAACACTAAGTGAGTATCCTCCAAGGAACTTCCTTGATTTGCTAACAAAGCACAAAATTCATCAATGCAAATGAGATTGTCAAAGTTAGAAGGGTAGAGAAAGGAGAGTCAAGCAATACTCATAACCGAACGAAAGGATAATAAAATCAAAACAATAACAAGGAAAAGGTCAACAACTAGCCACCTACTTAAAGACCACCACGTACTTTAAATCCTCATTTTCAAATATACATGCCGCTTAATACTTTAAGTGAATAAGTTTTAATGCAGATCAAGAATAAAAACTTGTTGAAATGGCTATACAAACTTCTATTGGATCATAAGGCGATAAATCACGGAAAGTACTGCTCTTTTCACAATGATTATGGTAATATTACTAATGGATGTTTCAACCTAAGAGATGAGATTGAGGACCTAATATGTAGAGGGTATTTGTGCCAATTTGTAGTTTGAAATGGAAATGAGAATGAAAGGAAAAGGTAGTCATCATAATAATCGACTGCGTGGTGATAAAGAAGAAACAAATAGGGTGACCAATAAAGAAAAACATTTTATCTTTGACAGTTCAACCGATAGTGACTCCAATCATGCACAAGATAGCTATGCTCGTAGTGCTAGATATCCTAAATATCACTACATCTACTTAACCTAGAGATTTGATAAAAAGAGTAATGTAGAACCATGTACCATCACTATGAAGACACCAAATTTGATCATCACCTACATGACAATGCCCTTATCATAATTATGATAGTAGCAAACCATAAAATCCACCATATTATATCGACATCGGTAGCTTTGTTGATATTATATACTCTTTGGCTTTTCATCGTGTGAGAATCAGTAGATCACTTAAAGCATGTTACCATACCTTCGACTGGATTCTTATGTGAAAGTTTTATACCAAAAGGGACTATACAATTCCTTATGACAATAGGAGAATCTCCTAACTAGGTAACTATGATGGTTAACTTTCTTGTTATAGATTCTCCTTCTATAAAACATAATTCTTGGATAACCATTACAAAATCTAATGAAGGCTATCATATCCACATACCATTTCACAATAAAATTGCTGATTAAGAATGGTATCACAATCATATGCTGTGATTAGTATGACTTTAGGTAGTATTATGTTTCAGCTCTAAGATCCAAACCAATGACTATGGAGACTTTATAGATTACACTAAGAGAACCTTCGAGGTATAATTGCCACCCAGAGTAGAACCAATAGAACAACTATGAACCATTGAATTAGTTCTGGATGATCTTATCAAAACTGTGAGAATAGACACTCCAGTTAATCTAGAACTCCAAATCCAAATGATTGAGTTACTATAATAAGATTGAGATGTTTTTGCATGGTAACACAAGGAAATGCCTAATGTTGACCCCCAGATGATAACTCATAAGCTTAACATCAATCTAAATCATAAGCCAATGAGACAAAAAGAGGAATACTTTCAATGCCAAGAGGTATGCTATAATATTTGATGAAGTTAACATATTACTAAGGGTTGGCTCCACCGAAGAAATCAAATACTTAGAATGGTTGTCAAATATGGTACAAGTAAATAAGGCCAATGCAGAGTGATGAGTTTGTGTTGATTTCATAGATCTCAATAAAATTTGTCCCAAAGATAGCGTTCCATTACCAAAGATTGATTAGTTAGTTGACACCACCATATGCAATGGATTATTATCATATATGGACACCTTCTCTGGTTACAATCAAATTAAAATATATGAGCCAGATCAGTAAAATCCTGCATTTTATTATAGATTGAGGCTTGTACTGTTACATAATCATGGCATTTAGTTTGAAGAATGCTTGTGCAACTTACTAGAGATTGGTGAACAAAATCTTTCACAAACAAATTGGCAAAAAAATAGAGGTCTATGTCGATGACATGCTAATTAAAAGCAAGAAGAAGAGGAATCATATGGTAGATTTAAGACAAACCTTTGAGATATTGAAGGAATATTAAATGAAACTAAACCTCAAGAAATGTGCATTTGAGTGGCTTTAGGTAAAAAATTTTAGTTTTATAGTCAATCAACAAGATATTGAACCCAACCTAGAAAAAATTAAAGCATTATTCGAGATAACATAATCCTAAACTATGAAAGAGGTTCAATGGTTGACTTGCAGCATTTAGCAGGTTCACTTCTAAGGCCTATGATAATCACTTAGCTTTCTTCGGACTTAACAATATGAGCAATCCTTCCAATATTGAAAACATTACACGAGTTCAACACCACTTCCCTTCAAACCATTACCTAGTGAGACTTTACTATTTTATCTTGTAGTATTTGATAGCGTAGTTAGCTCTGCATTAATTAAAGAGGAACCATTCAGGATCAAGTTTACTATGTCAATAAATCATTGACAATGTAGGGACTAGGTACCCTGAAGTTGAGAAACTTGCTCTGGCGTTAGTATTTTTAGGCTTTGGTCATACTTCCAAGCACATAACATTGTGATGTAATTAGTCGTTGAAACAAATATTATAAAAGCTAGGTTATCTTATAAAATGGCCTACCAAGCTTAATGAGTTGGATGTGCATACAAATCGAGAACCACCATCAAGGTTAAGTGGTGGCTAACTTCGTAGCTGAATTTTCTTAATTCCTTGAAAGCTTGCCCATAACCAAATCTATGGAATAGCCATTACCACTTTGGACTTTGCATGTTGATGGATCATTTAATGATCAAGTTAGTACAACAGGTTTGATATTGACCACCTTTGAACTAGATAATGAGAAATTGGAATATGCATTATAATTTGGATTCAAAGCCTTTAACAGTGTATTAGAATACGAGGCACTGCTAGTAGGACTATGATTAACTATTACATGGAAGCAAAATGGTGACAGATATTTAGTGGCTTACAGCCAGTTGTCAACCAAGATTAGAGTTGAATAGTGGTACAAAGTAAAAGAAGAAAGTATGTTAGCATACTTAACCAAAGTGAATAAGCTGTTGATAAAGTTTAAGGAATTCACAATTACATAGATCCTTCGGTTAGAGTATATGAATGTACACACATTAGCTCAACTAACCTCAGCAACAGAGAATGACTTCACCAGGACTATACTAATTGAATTTTTTTTTTTTAACTGAGTATCATTAAGAGCTCTTCTAACCACCACCTCTCTATGTGAATGGACCAAATAGTTAACTTTTTAAAGAATGGAGAACTTCAAGAAAACAAAATGGAAGCGAAATGGGTAAAGTATAGAGCAATCGATGAAGTCTTATAAAAACAAAGGTTTTCCTTACCATACTTTCATTGGCTAAATGCAGAAAAAGTAGACTATGCCATAAGGGAGATTATGAAGGAGTGTACGGAAACCACCCAAGATCCAAAACTTTGGCATACAAGACTATCAATACAACGCTATTATTAGCCAACCATCTTTAAATACTCCAAGAAATTCTACAAAAGTTATGATAAATGTCAGCATCACGTAACCATTCCGCTACTGCCACCACAAGAATACACTTAATGAAACATGACCTTTTACTCAATAAGGAATTGACATAGTTGGACCACTACCATTGGGAAAAGATTAAACAAAGTTTGTAATCATTGCCATCGTCTACTTTACAAAGTGGGTATCTCATCATAGAAGAATGGCCAAATTCTATAACTTTAGGGTTAATTGAAAAACTTCAATGTCAATGACTTGGTTTTACTTAGAGTTATGCTAAATACCAAAGGAGAAAATTCTAGTTGTTTTAGTCCCAACTAGGAGGGCTTATACAAAGTTATCAAAATTGTGCAATTAGGTACTTACTGTTTTGAAGATATTTAGAGAAGGACTATGACACATCATTGGAATACAAAGAACCTCAAAAATTACTATCAATAATTAGGGTAATTAGGTCAATAAACTCTGTATCTCCTTGTTGGTGCATATAAGTTTTCTTTTATTGAATAAAGTTAACTACTTCGACTACATTTTCAAACTGCTCAACTCTACTAAACTCTATTCAACTTTACCATATTTTATATTTGAATTCCTTTCAACTAATTTTGGTATAAAACCATCTAATTAAAGGAAGTAAAGGGCATGGACTATGGCTTATGCCTTTGCAATATATATATATATATATATATATATAATACGACTATTCGGGAAGCAGTACTACAATATGGAAGTTTCTTATTGAGAAGTTATTCAACATTTATAGAACTTTATGCAAGTCATTAGTCATTAACGCCATTACATCCAAAGCTACACTTGTTATCATAGGTGTCTTCATTCATAAGTTTGTAACATAATTAAGGAAAAATTTCAACTGCAGCCTCTGAGATTCACCATAATTCAATTTTGGTTCCCAACTTTCATACGTTACAATTTTAGCCCCTACCATTAGTTACCTACCATTATAGGTAATAGATGAAGGATAAATTTATCATTTTGCATTTTTTTTTTTAATCTCCGATTCACATGTCTTGTTTGTAAAGCTTGAGGAGTAAGCCATATCATACCTGAAGCAAACCACGCCTGAAGTAGACCATGAATTAAGAGCTCCACCATTTTGGCACAAAATTTCCTTCCGTGAATGGGTAGAAGATCATGAGCTAAGGTTAGGGTTTCTCTTTTTCTTTTTTCTTTTTTTTTTTTTCATTTTTTCACAAAAATCGATAGGTTAGCATATGCTCAAAAACATTTTATTATTTCAAGAAGCTTGGAATTTTTTCTTTCTTTCTTTCTTTTTTTTTTTTTTTTTTTTTTGCATCTGTGAGTATTTTTTTGAGTTAGGGTTTTTGAAAATCAAAATGAAGGAAAGCCATTAATTGAAACCTTATTTTGATTCAAAACACCCAAATTTTAATTCAAGTAAAATATGTCTTTCTTTAAGTCTAATTTATCTTTTTGCACCCTTTTTTACTAAAAATTTATTAAAATTTGAATACCGTGGTTCCAGCTTATTAGAGGTGTACATAGTTTGGACCTACTATTTGGAAGAAAACAAAACTTGGAAAAAGGCACATTTAAAGCTAAAAGGGTTAGTTTTTTTGTTCTTTTTACTTAGTTTGTTTATGCTTTCTATTTAGTTTTTATGATATAGGTTTTTGTTCTTACCTAAGTTTGATATAGTCTTTTTGGTAAATGATGCATGCTTATAGTTTATGATACTTCATAATGTATGTTGGTAATGATGCATGTTTTGTGTGAATTTATGCTTTATATGGTTTTGAAATTTTTCAGTTTTATATTTGCCAAGATTTTAGATTATGCTATAAATTATGTTTTTCTGTTTACTTTGTTTTCATCTATTTTGCAGCATAATATTTTTAAAGCTTGAAATTAGTTGTTTAGGAGATCAACTTGAACTATTTTTGGTGTAATAGGATGAATACAGCCTTGTGATTTTGTGGATAGATACTAATATGTTAGTATTAGGTATACCACTTGAGAAAGGAGAAACCATAAATGTACATATTAGGTTACCATGGAAAAATGGGGAAAAAGTGAAAATAGAAACTGATTGTCCCTTATTGGATGTTTTTAAGATGTTTATGAATAGAGATATGGAAAGGATCATTTTGGATATGGATTCTATACCTCCAGCATAGAGTTTTGATAAGATCCCTATGTCATTGTCTACACTACCGCTTGAAGTAGAGTCTCAACCCATCCCCAACCATGAATCAGCTCTTATGTCATCATTTGAACCCATTTCCAATCATAAAGCATTTCCTATTCCACCATCTAAACCCATTTAACCATGAACAAGCTCCTATGCCATCATCTGAATCCATTTCCAATCATGAAGCAACTTTGATTCCACCATTTGAACCTATCCTCAACTATGAACAACATATGATACCCCTATCTAACCCTATCTCTAATAATCTTAAATCAAACTCTAACCAAGAACATATCCCACACATGAATGCATTCCCAATGAAGTTGCTACAGTTGATGTAGAGAATGTTGAGGAACTTGATCCACATGAAAGGTTTAGATGGACTGATGATGATGAAGATGATGATGATGTGAGGCAAGATGAAAATGTGCCAGTAGACAATGGTGATTATAACAGTGAAAGTGGCAATGAGGTAGATTTATATGATTATAAGGTAGATGGTGAGGGTCTGCCAATTGGGTCTAACTCTAAGGATGAGAGTCTTGCTGCAAGATTGTCTAAATGAATAACTAGAAATGTACATAAACCTTTAGCTAATGGGGAGATTAAATTGGCATTATTTCAAATTCTTAAGAATGTTAAGGAGTTTAGAAAAGTCTTGAATGCATATGTTGTACAAGAGGATTTTAGGTTGATAAAAATTAAGAATTAGAACATAAGGGTTATTACATGTTGTGGGAACATTGTGAGATGTCCTTGGAAGATTCATGCATCTCCACTATATGATAGGATAACGTTTAAGATAAAAACTTATAACAAGAAACCCACATGTGAGAGAGTAAGAGAATTTAATTACCATAGGTACCTAGATTGCCAATCAATTAAAGGATTGGTTTAGATCAAATCTAGATGCAAAGTATAAAAAATATTAAAGAAGAAGTGATGAAAAGGTTTGGACTTGAATGTCACAAACATAAACTGTACAGGACTAAGAGAATTGCACTTGCTGAACTTGGTGGTAACCGTGCAAAGTGTTATGCTCACTTACATAAGTATGCGAATGTTCTTAAAGTTGTGAATCTTGGAGCAGTGGAATTGATCAAGTTAATTAGGCCTCTTTTGTCTGAAAACCCTTTATCTAAGAGGTTTTTTCTTAGTTTTCTAGCTTAAGGGTCAGCCTATTTAAACGGCTCTGAGCCATTTATTGGTCTTGATGGGTGCCATCTTAGAGGATTTTTTTGAGGTGTTTTACTAACTGCTATTTATTTGAATGCAAATAGAAATTTGTTTCCAATTGCAGTTGCCATTTATGAGGCTGAGAACCTAAGTAGTTAATCTTGGTTTGTAGAGCAATTGTATAATCATATTAGTGTAGTAGAAGGGAAACCATAACATTTATGACAGATAAGCAGAAACGGGTATTAAGTGCTTTAACTCAGTTATTTCCAAGAGATAAAAATAAATATTGTATTAGGCATATATTTGCTAATTTTAAGTTTCCAAGATTACAAGTGAGGGACATGTTTTGGGTTGCATGTAAGGCAACAAATGTACATGAGTTCAACTATAACATGGAAGCAACTAAGACAATTTTAGTAATTGCTTATAACTAGTCAATGGCAATTCCTTTTCTTTATAGGGCAAGACATGCCTTTGATGTTAGTGTCAAGGTTGACCAAGTCACTAATAATATGATCAAGTCATTTAACTGTAAATTGAATGGTTATAAGGATAAATCAACATTGTCTTTGCTTGAGTATATCAGGAGAATAATGATAAGAGGTTCCATAAGAGATATACCAAAGCCCTTGCTAAGACAACTAGTATCCCCTAAAAAGTGCAAAGATAGTCTTAATTTGTTGGGAAGGGAAGCTAGAAATTGCAAAGTTATATGGGCTAGCATTGAAGAGTTTGAGGTGATTGAGGATATCAAGGTAACTATTGTTCATTTGGATAAGTTTTCCCATGCTTGTGGAGCTTGGAAAATCAGTGGCATTCCATATAAGCATGTATTGGCATGCATTGCCAATAAGAGGTGACTCCATTGCATATTTAGATAAGAGCTTAACCAAAGAAGCTTATTTAGCTACCTATGACAGCATGATTCACCTTCTACTTGATGAAACCAAGTGGATGACTTGTTACCACCATAAAGAAAAAGGTTAACTGGCAAGCCAAAATTAACTAGAAGAAAGGAACCTTGTGAACCATTGAGGGAGCAAAGATCATTTGCACTTAGATGTGGGATTTGCAGGGGTTTTGGCAAGAACAAAAGGTCATGCTCTCATGTTCAAAACAATAGAAAAAAGGCAAAAAGCATTAAGGTAATGTTATCAATTCATATGCTTATTCTAATTATTTAAAGCCAAACAAATTTGCTTATGAACTTTAACATCATACTTTATTACTTAGGATGGATACAGTCAAGGGTAAAGGAATGCTGGAACTACAAATACAGCAGCTTTAGTAAAAAATTTAATTGAGTTTTTGTTCAATTTATTTAGTATTTTTAATTGAGTGTACAATCTTTAATATCATGACTTATATTTTAATACTCAGACTAAAAATGGTCAAGAGATTGGCAATGGTTTAACTGTAACAATAACAACAACTTCAACCCCAGCAGCAATATCTTCAGTTGCAAAAGGTGTAACCTTAGTACTTTTTTCTTCTTGCACAGGTATAATAGTTTTTGGAATTTATTTGTAAGAAGGATTACAATATGTTAAACCAAGCATGCCACTAATGCTTAGACTGAATTTTGTAGATAGAGGGATGAACAAGGTATAGGTTAGTGAAGCAGCAGCTATGTTTTACTCAGGTGGTGATAATTATTGGAATGTTAGGTTAGGTTGGTTTTTGTTTTTTGAAAAAGGAGGCTTTGAATACCAGCTGTGCATATTATCTATGCATTTTAGGATACAAAACACAGTATAGCAGTGTGTCCCTATTTTGGAAGACAGTACAAAAAGTATACTTTATACTATTTGTTTGGTGCAAGTAATATAAAATTATACTGTTTGTTTGGTGCATACTTGTAAAGTCACAATTAGGTTTTTTGATAGTTGGGCCAATCCAAACAATTTATGATATTTTGAACTTAATCCACTCCAATTTATGTAAAAATCCAATCCAAACTATTAAAAATGGATTTGATTGGATTTTGCCCACCCCTAATCACATTGATGTTGCAAGGAAGAGATCTTGTCTAAGAGATCAATATTTTTCTTATTTTCAGACTCTAGTTCTTGCTGGCAATTTGACAAGTCTTTTTAAAAAATTTGGCATGCACATTTCATGCCAAGTCTTTTATCTCAACTTCTTGAAAGGTTATTGATTCTTTAGCATAGTGAAAGTAGTTTATAAAAGAATGAATAAGTGAATGTAAAAAAAAAAAAACAAAAAAACAAAAAAACAAAAAAAAAAGTTTAAGAAATAATATATATATATATATATATACATATACAAATATATTACCCTAATAGCCATAATTAGGGTAGCATTGATGAAGGCTTTGTCAGAGCACCATTGATGATATCCTAAATCGATGGCGATATGGCAAAGTCACTTGTCATTAAAAGGACACAAAATGTCTTGATTTTTCGCTAGCTGATGAGCTCTCCCCAACTAATGCCCCATTGAATGATCCATAAAGGGTAGGTATTCATCCAGATGAGTAATTCTAGGTGCATTTCCTTGGCCAGTTGGTGGAATAGCTGGTGAAGCATCTATTGGTCTAACTAAAGAAGAAGATGAAACCTCATTAGCAATTTTTAATTTTTTAGATGGATCATTAGGTAAATTAACGTCAACTCCTTTTCATTTTTTTTGGTTCCTCTCCTCCATACTTATAGCCCATACTGTACTCATTCGACTAAGCAAAAATGGATGCAACTTCAATGATCGATGGGTAGCTACAAAAAAAAAAAAAAAAGATCCATTAGGCATATATATATATGTTTTATCTTTGGTTAAAATCATTGGATCAAAAATAAAATCCTTACCAGGAATTCTATACGCAGTCAGGATGTAAAAAGCAATCATCTTTTCCAAAGAAGAAGATCCCCAACCACTAGGAGCAAAAACCATTTTTTCTTGTATGATTTGTTAGACGAAGGATTGGGGTCAATTACCTTGTCACCTCACCCATGCTAGGGAGAAGCATAAAACCAACAATTAGATGAAAGTAGGGACTTTAGTTAGTAAATATGAAGAAACACATTTGCAGTCAATGTGAAATTCCACTGTTTCCCGAAAAGAAAAATGGCCAACAATGGCGCACTAGACATTGTCATCTAGTTTCCCTAGAGCAACATCTAGTCGGTTGATGACTTCTCGTCAAAAAGGGGTGAATGGGAGTGGGAAATTAAGACCGCTCTTAAAGAAACCAGTATGTAGAGTTACCATTCCAACCGAAGGTTGACATGATAATTGACCATCTTCTGGTAGGTGCAAACCAATATTTGAAAGAATGTTGTACTTTTCCCTTAAAGAAACAAGTTGTTCCTCAGTCAATACAATTGGTGTGTAATCAAAACTAAATTCTCTTTCATTGTCACTATTGTCTAACAAATCAATGGGTTCAAATTGGAAGGAAGCATTTAACATGGTTCTAGGCAAACTATTAGTTGGCATAACTAGCTATGGTACACAATGATGGGATGACAACATGCAACCATGGGATTATTATTCGACCATAGAAGGTACATATGATTTTAAACTATTTTAATTACTAGTGCAAAACATATATCTTGGAAAAGTTATAATGAAAGTATACCAATTAGTGTATAAGACATATATATAGCTGGAAAACTATCAAGGTTGGAAATATTCATGCTCACTGTGATATACATATTATATACATTCAAGCCTTTGGAAATGAGAAAAAATTTCGCTTGTGCGCATGTATGACTGAGATTAAAGAATGGGTGTTTTCCAAGTCAACATACAAGAGATATTAAGCATCTAAAGATATATATATCTATATATATATATATGGTTGAATGGAGGAAAGGGTTATATGCATGCCATGGCCGTCGAAAATTGGTTCAAGGATTCATTTCAAAGTTTTGATGGGCGTGCATGATCACATCAATATATGTATGTATATATATATATATATATATATTTACATTCTTAGATGGATAAGCAAAAAGGCAAGACATGTGTATATAAGTGGAGTACATAGAGAAATAGTCTACATACATGGAGTATATATATATATATATTTTTTTTTTTTTTAAAAATTTTTGGTAAATTACATAATTGGTCCATAAATTATACCATCATTTATAAGTCGATCTCTAAAAAATTATTCTTGATATTTTGATCTTCAAACTTGTCAAAATGTTGCACTATTAGTTTTTAAAGATCGGTCTATTCAAAATCTACTATAAAATGCATGTGACACACATGTGCTTTATATGATGAGCAAATCATATCTTTTTGCATGTCTTTTTAAGGAACTCGTTGGCAAATTTGTAACATCCGACATAATTTAAAGATTAAATATGTAATTAATCCATTATTGATAACATATATTAAAAATAATATATTCTTTAGAAAAATATAAAACTATATAGTTTGCTAAAAATGTAAAAAATATTATTTTATTGAAAAAATTTCTTCAAATTATAGTTTGTTCACAAAAATATTACAAATAATATTTTGTTAGACAATTAGAAATACTATTTTCTTTCCAAAATACTATTTCCTAAAATAATTAAGAATAATATTTTCTTCGAAAAATATAAAAGTAAACATTATCTTAAATAAATGAAAATAATATTTTCTTATAAAATTGTACTGTTATTGACAAAAAACTTTAACTAAAGTAATTAATACACTGATAATATATATTTTATTAAAAATGTCAAAAATATTATTTTATGAAAAAATAATTAAAATTATATTTTTTAAAAAATAAAACAAATTATATTTTCCTTAAAAAATATTAAAAAACATTTTTAAAATTTATATTTTTAAAAAAAGAGATATTTTTCAAAAAAAAATAGTAAAATTAATATTTTCTTCAAAAAGTGAAAATAATAGTTTCTTCAAAAATAAAGTTTTCTTAAAAAATTAATATTCTTAATTTTATTAATTAATAATATTCTCAAAAATTTGAAGAAAATATTTTTTATTTTTTTTAAAAAATTATTTTTGAATTCATAAAAAATACTTTTCCTAATATTTTTGATAAAAACATTATTTTTAATATTTTTATGAACAAAATATAATTTTTAACATTTTTCAACTAACGTATTTTTTTTGATAATTTTTTTAACAAACTATTTTTAATAGTTTTTTGTGAAGAAAATATTATGTTTAATATACATTATGATTATATTAATTACTTTAGTTAGATTTTTCCATTAATAATAATACAATTTTTGGAGAAAATATTGTTAATTATTAAAGTTAATAATAATACATTTTTTTAAGAACATATTACTATTAATATGTGTTTAATTTTCATATTTTTGAAGAAAATATATATTTTTTAAATTATTTTAGAAAGAAAATAGTGTTTTATTTTTCTAACAAAATATTATTTGTAATATTTTTGTGAACAACGTATAGTTTGGTGAAAGTTTTTAGAATAGAGTAATATTTTTGACATTTTTTAACAAACTATATAATTTTTTATATTTTTTTAAAGAAAATATTATTTTTAATATATATTACCAATAATAGATTAATTACACATTTAATCTTCAAATTATATTGGCGTAACAAATTGATTACCAAACTATGTTGTGTGTTACAAATTGGTTTCTAAAAGGATAAGTGAAAAGAGAAAGATTTACCTTTCTTTTTAAACCACTTGTGTATCATGTACATTTAACCGTCGATTTTGGATAGAATGATGTCCAGGGACTAACAGTGCAACATTTTGACAAGTAAAGAAACTAAAATACCCCAAAAAAAAATATTTAGAGACCTGCAATGTTTTGACAAGTAAAGAAACTAAAATACCCAAAAAAAAAAATATTTAGAGACTAACTTGTAAATAGCGGTAGAGGAGTGCTACATGCAATCGATTTTTCACTCACTTTAGCACTTGCTGCTTTTGGGAGGTTTCCACATTTCATCATCACTTTTTCGACAATGGTAACATAACCAATGTAAAATAATTACCCTTCTTTTGTAAACATTTACAATAATGCCATTCCTTTAAATGATATACATATTATATTTATTGTGACGACCAGTGTGGCAAGTATAGGGCACTAATAGACTACTTAATGTCTAATTCTACATCGTTCGAGTTTAGATCAGGGGATGAATAAAATATATTGATAATCACTCTCATAATATCGAGGCTTTTTAGAGCAGTTAGCTTTAGGATTCGAAAGAACTACAAACTTAAATGTGCTAAGGCCAGAACAATTCTAGGATGGGTAACCTCCTAGGAAGCTCTAAATGAAAAAAAAAAAAAATCATATACCGAATGCGGTGTCTAAATTGGGGACAATATTTCTAGGATAGGTAAGCATACACGACCACAAAAAAAAAAAAAAAAATCACATACCGAGTGCGATAGCTAAATTGGGGACAATACGTCTAGAATGGGTAACCTCCTGGGAAGTTCTGAAAAAAAAAAAGAAAAAAAAAACACTTACCGGGTGTAGTGACTAAATTGGGAATAATATTTTGGTAAAAAGTGAAAGGTCCGTCAGTGAATATAGGGTGTTACAAATGGTATTAGAGCCTATACTCGGTCGCAAATGTGCAGAGAGAACACTGGATTCAAGGGAGGTGGATTGTGATGACTAATGTGGGTGGATATGGGGCACTAACAGGCTACATAGTGTCCAATTTCACATCGTTTAGGTGTAGATCAATGGATGATTCAAATATAATGATAGTCATTCTTATAACACCAAGGCCAAACTAAATTGGGGACAATATTGACAGAAAATGATAGATCTGCTAATGAAGACAGGGTGTTACAAATGGTATCAAAACCTATCATCGGCAACAAATGTGCCAAAGAGGACATTGGGCCCAAAGGAGGTGAATGGTGACAACTAGTGTGGGCAGATGTGGGGCACTAGCAGCCTACATGGTGTCCAATCCCACATCGTCCAGGTGTAGATCATCTCAACTAAACTGGAGACAATATCAGTAGAAAGTAACAGATCTACCAATGAAGATGAAGAGTTACAAATGGTATCTGAGCCTATACTCAGCCGCAAATGTTCCAAAGAGGATGCTGCCCCAGGGGAGGTGGATTATGACAACAATGTGGGCAGATGTGGGGCACTAGCACAGGCTATATGGTGTCTAATCTTATATCGTCTAAGTGTAAATCAAAAGATGATTCAAATATAATAATAGTCACTGTCATAATGCCGAACCTTTTTAGAGTGGTTGACTTTAAGTTTCGAAAGAACAATAACATCGATAAAGAGTGACAAGTGGGGACAATATTGATAGAGAGTGATATGTCCATTAGTTGAGAACAAAATCGATAGGAAGTGACAAGTCCACCAATGGAGACAGGGTGTTACATTTATTTTATATTTTTAAAACAACTATTGTGTATTTATTATAAATTAAAATGAAGATATAATTTTTTTGGCTTAATTAAAAGAAGATATAGATTAAATAAAATTAGCATAGAATAAAAAAATATAAAACATAACTTATTTCAATAATTGACACATATGTATTCTATTTTATTAAAACTAATGTTTATAATATTTGATTTTTCAAGTATCATATAAATATTTTACTTTAAGATATTGTTATAATATTTTTAGTAATTTGCTTTATGCAAATACTTTTTATTCACAAATGAAAAGTAAATGTTAGTTATTTTGGTTTTTCCAGTAAAAAGAAAAATATTTTTAAGAAATCAATTATTAAAATAAGCTGCATTTACGATTTGTTTATTTTAGTCTATTGGTATTTTCTTATTTTATTCATAATAAACAGTAAAAAATTTTAATGTATAACGTCAATATATACTGAATATCATTTGAAGGAATAGCAATATTGTAATTGTTTGCAAAAGAAGCATAATTGTGTCACATTGATTATGTTACTGCTGTTGAAAAAGTAACAAGAACACTGGACCACTATCATTGGGAAAAGATTAAACGAAGTTTGTAATCATTGCCATCGTCTACTTTACAAAGTGGATAAAGAAAAAACTTTTGTGATTATCTCTATGAACGAAACATCAAGCTTTCTCTGGAAGAATTTGATATGCCAATTTGAAGTTTCACATACAATCAATATTAAAATAGTATACAATTTGAGGAGACATGTGTAATCAACTAGGCATCATCATTTCATTCTCTTCATCAGCTTATCCTCAAGCTAATGGTAAGGTGGAGGCCATCAATAAGATTATCAAAGCCAATTTAAAATTGAAGTTGGAGAAACTATAAAAAGCTTAAATTGAGGAGTTACCCAATGTTCTTTGGACATATAGAACTACCATTCGACCTATGCCTGTTTGAACAGCATCAGGTAATCCTGTCGTTCTTTGATTAAAATCAATACGATCTTTGGTGAAACACCATTCTCACAAGCTTTTGATGTAGAAGTGGTTACCCTAGTTCATATTGGACTACCTAATCCAAGAAGAATTTATTTATTTCCTAAAGAGAACAATGATGAATTGAGGGTCCATCTAGATTTACTAGAAGAGCTATGAAAAATTGCACATATTAGAATGGTAAAACCATTAGCTGATTTGTACTATGTTTAGATTGATGGAATAAGAGAGAATATGAAGGAAATGATTTAAGTCCTTTGTTTGACTGGTTAAAATAAGGTGGAAAGGAAAGGAAAGGAAAAGGAAGTAATTGATTCTTTCATTTTAAACAATTTTTTTTTATCCTCTCAAAATTTACAGGAAAAGAATGGAAAGGGAAATATTTTAATGAATTTTTGTAATATTTCAAAATCACTCTCATTATTATTATATGAAAATATTAACTGCCTTTTGTATCCTTTCTTTTCTTTTCTAGTTACTAATAATCTAAACAATAATTATTAATAAATGTTTTCTTTTCCTATATTATTAATAAATATAGTGTCCATTAAATTAGAAATGCTTTTTTTTTTTTTTTTACTAAACATTAAATTAGAAATGCTTACCTCACTAAAAATTAGTCATTAAATAAAATGATAGTTAATATTTGACCTAAAATTTTGAAACCCTAAATGGAGTTACACATTTTCACTGAAATCAAGAAAACCCCTATTAGAGAATTACTGTACGCAAATATTACATAT
Source organism: Ziziphus jujuba (assembly GCF_031755915.1). Lineage (NCBI taxonomy): Eukaryota > Viridiplantae > Streptophyta > Magnoliopsida > Rosales > Rhamnaceae > Ziziphus > Ziziphus jujuba. The sequence continues at coordinate 29,104,658 of NC_083379.1, forward strand.
ATACAGGAGTCAAGCTCACATTATATTAGCATTATAGTTTTTACATTAAATTTTTCTTATTAGCTTTTAAATTTTTTTAATGGCTAAAATTTAAAAATTAATTAATAATTTAATATGAATTTAATAATATATTAAAATTTTATTTAAAATTTTTTTTATAGCAATGTATTTTTTAACTTCAAACTTTAAAACAATTTAAAAAATTATAAATGAATACTTAATGTTGAAAGCTATTAAATCCAACTGATACAAACCTTAAACCTTATTGTACATGTTGAGAAAAGGATTGCATTGACATGGCGGCCTTCAATTGGTTATTAAAAAATAAATATTTATTAAAAATGCAACTGGTCAATGTTATGAATTGTCGCTTCAAACCAATTGGTCCGTCATCAAATAAGAGTGAAACTCTGGGTGACCTAAAATCCTAAAACTACAACACCGAAGCACGAAACATCACCCTCTTTTATTTTTTATTTTTTATTTTTCATTCTTCTGAAATAAGCTCGAAACCTCACTTAAAAAAAAAATAAATAAATAAATAAAAACGCACTTTATCCTCTCTCTCTCTCTCTCTCTCGCTCTGAAACTAGGCTAATGGCGTCGAAGATTTCTGTTACGGGTCAGATATCAAAGCTACATGGACTCGGAGTGAATGACTGGAAAAGAACTTGTCCCTCATCACTCACTCTTTGTAATGCCCTCTCTCTCTCTCTCTCTCTCTCTCTCTCTCTCTCTCTCTCTGGCTGCTGAGAAAACGAGGGAATTGAATGAACTTTACTTTTTACTGCATAGGATGTAAAATTCTGCATGTTTAATGTTTTTAAGAAATTAAAGACAAAATATTTACTTGGATTTTCTGTTCTGATTAGTATGCTTGGTGAATCTGGTTAAGAATTTGTTAATATATATATATATATATATTTTTTTTTCGAATATATATTTATATGTATATGTAGATACACATATACGTTTTGAAGATACTTATTGAAAATGAAAATAAGCAAGGAAATGGATGTTCCTGTTGCACACAATGAATAACTCTATAGAGGCATTTCAGGAGATGTAAAATTCTGCATGTTTAATGTTTCAAAGTAATTAAAGATAAAATATTTACTTGGATTTTCATTATTTTCTGAATAGTATGCTTGGTGAATCTGGTTGACAATTTGTTATTTTTAGTTTTTCTTATTTTGGGTCTAATTGAAACACTTTGGAGGTCTATGGATTTTTTTTTTTTTTTAGTTTTTCGATATATATATATATATATAGATATATATGTTTGTGTATGTTTGTGTGTGTATGTGGATACACACATATTTTTTGTAGATACTTGTTGAAAATGAAAATTAAGCAAGGAAATGGATGTTCCAATTGCAGACAATGAATAACTCTATAAAGGCATGGATAACTCTATATATGTTTTGAAGATAGTTGAATTTTAAAGGCTTGCGGATGAATGATGAATTGACACTTAAGAAGGTGGGAAATTACAATTAAGAACGAAGATAATTGATAGCCTAAGAATGAAATGAGGGGAAAGATGAGAGTAAGAAAAATAATAAAAGAGAATAACGAGAAGAAAATTGCAGGTACTAATAATTATGGAGCAGTGTCATTTTAGGAGTGGTTGATAGACTTGTAATGCGTTAATAGTATTATCCCATTATGCCTGTATTTTCCACTCTTTCAAAATTATCTTAAAGATGGAATAGTTGAGGTAACAATTTTGCATTTTATTTATTGATTATGAATTTGTTTGGATTTGGGATGGAACGAAAACAAAGTAAAGATTTCTGAAAAAAGGAAAAGGAGAGACTTTTTGCTGTTAAGTATTTTTTTACACTTCAGGAGATGTAGAAGAAAATTTTGATGGAAAAATTTTATGTAATTCTTTCTCTCTGTGTATATGACAGTTTAAGATGTTTGATTGTTTCTTAATACGGCAAGTTTAAGATGCTGTGTCTTAAAATGAGAGAGAATGAGGATCTAGAGAATTGTGTTAAACGATTACCTGGTAAAGGGATGAACCTTTAATTCTTGTTTGTAACCTCTTCCTTTGCTTTTAACTTAATCCTTTTATGTCCACTGTACAGGCAATCTAAATTCGACTGCAAATTTAGCTGGTACACAGATCTTCTCCCCGTGTTCTGTGAACTTTGGGCAAAATTACAGATCTCTCCGCATATGTGGTCTATTTGGTGGGAAGAAGGAAAATAATGAGAAGAGTGATGATGCTCCTTCGAAGGTTGATCAATTTAATCTGTTATTCAAGTCTATATATATATATATATATAGTCTAGGTATAAAGTAATTCAGGAGCCAGCAATATCCATATATCCCATAAAAGTAATGCTCACCTGATTTTACAAGGGCACACGCATGTGGGATTTGTTATATCTTGGGTTTGATTTATATGCAGGATAAGTCACATTTCTTTTAACCTGACTATCACATATTTTTCTTGTTCTTGTTGGTTCTTTTTTTTTTTTTTTTTTTTTTTTTGCTTCCCTATCATGTATTGTTTTAGTGAATTGAGTTCTTGGGTAGAACTTTTGCTTCTCTTGAATCTTTTAAATTGAGACTAACATTGAATTATGCTATGTGATTTTAGGCAGGAATCTTTGGGAATATGCAGAATCTGTATGAGACGGTGAAGAAGGCACAAAATGTTGTGCAAGTTGAGGCAGTGCGAGTGCAAAAAGAACTTGCTGTGTATAACATGATTAATTTCATTGTCCTCACATTTTAAAATTCTTCTATTGCATTCCTTAATTTTTTTTATTTATTTTTTTCATGTTCTTTTTTGCAGAGCAGAGTTTGATGGTTACTGTGAAGGCGAGCTAATAAAGGTATATATCTCTCTCGCTGACAAACATACATTTGTTTTGTATGCTACAGATGCTGTTTGCCCTGTCTTTCACCAATTTGGATATTTACCACAAAAAAAAAAATTCAGTCAGTTTAAGTTCAAGTTTTTGTTATAGCTAAGAACAAAGTTGCCTTAAAATTTGGTACAGTTTCGTTCGATTTTCGTTATTTAAGGCAAAATTTTATCTTTTCTGGTTGCTGTTCTGTGACTATATTCTTAAGGGGATTATTATAGCAGTTACTATTTTAGTACAGGCCCACTTATTTTATTTTATTTTATTTTATTTATTTATTTATTATTATTTTTTTTGGAATTGTTGTTACATTTATGATTATGACAATGTTGAAACCCATTGACATTAGCAGAGTTTTTGGTTTCTTGTCATTTGATATCTTCACAAGGTATGAAATATAGAAATGCTTGGAATACAAATTCCATACTAATGCTCAGTTGAATGGAGTATATCTTTAGAGTTCTTTTGATTGCCTTTTTTTGCATCTCACTTCTTTTATCCCTAAGCTTAACCATAACTATTTCTACTGTTTAGGTAACACTGTCTGGTAACCAGCAACCTATACGGACAGAGATCACTGAGGCTGCAATGGAATTAGGACCAGAAGTGAGTGCCCGCAACTCACTTGACATTTTGTGACCATCATGTTACTTTTTCTCTTGGTTGAAAGATGAAAATGCATATCTATCAAGTTTTTTAAATTTTGGAATCAATGTTTGTCCTGCTAGACTATAGAGAAAGGCCGCTCATGATAATCATTTAAATAGTGGTTGTTGAAACTTGAAATACTATTGTACTCTTTTCTTAACCAAGTCACAAGAAAATCCAAAGGTATGTCTCTTGGCATACCAAGTCATTTTTAATATGATGTCGAAAATTTGTAAAATTGCTAAATTGTCTTTTCCAAATTGGAGTCTCAAATAGTCTTTTTCCAAATTGCAGTCCCAAATAGTTGGCATTCTCTTCTTTGTAGAGGACTATCATAGTGCTATGTTTTTGTCCTCTTGTGGACAGATTGATTGAGCTCATGGCCTATGCCTCAATACGTAAAATTTTGGTAGTTTGGCATGATCATCTGGATGACAACGCTTCTGGTTTTGAGGGATGTCTTTGATAAATGTTGAATTTGGTAAACAAAAATGGCTCTGTTTCTGAAGAATGAAGGGGATGTTAACTAACTCTTTATTAGCAAAATGTTTAGTTACAAGTCCATAAATGAAACCCTTCCCAACCTTTTAATGTTTTGGCTCAATTTTCATTCTCATTTTATAAATAATTGCAAAATTGAGAAGCTTTTATTGGTTGGTTTAAGCTATGCTAAAAAATTTGTATGATAACCAAAAATGTGAATAATATTTGGATGCTTGATGTCTGTTTTAGATGCTAAAGAAATAAAGATTGGTTTCCATTTTATGCTGTAGAAAGTTTCTCTTTTGGTTACTGAGGCGTACAAGGATGCACATCAGAAGAGTGTCCAGGTGAGAATTTCCCATTTTACTGAAGGAATGCAACAGTTATTCTGCTGCTTTTCTATTTAAACTGAAAGTCTTTGGTCTTATTGACTCTCAGGCAATGAAGGAAAGAATGAGTGATCTTGCCCAAAGTTTAGGAATGCCACCAGGGGTCGGTGATGGATTGAAGTAATGGTTTTTTTCCTCTGAGATAATGTCAATTTTGTGTACCGTCTGGGCAAAATGCTCACCTTGTAAGTACCATGAGTTTGTTTTCATTTAAATACCAGTTTTTAACTAAAGTAGAGACTTGTAATTTCATATCTCCTTCCTCATGAAAAAAATGAATGTTGCATATTGGTTACACCGATTTGTCATAACCGATGAATACAACCATGAACAACACAATTAAGAGTCCAAGAGGAAAAGGTTGTGGTTGAGGTAGGTGGCTATTGCTTTTCTCCCAATCCTGACAAATGACCTGAATATGACAATCGTTTTGTTTCATTTTTAGGAATTATGGTTTTGTGTGGTAGAGGCATACTAGTTTTTATATTATTTATAAAACGGAAATGAACTAATTTTATACTAGTTTCGACGTTGATGTTTTTCATGTTAAGTACTTGATGTGTAAATTCAGCATCAATGTTACACGAAGTTCATGCAAATCTTGTCAAGTACCGCTGAGGATATGTTTGCTGATCTAAATGTATCTTGCATTGAAAATACTTGTCAAACTTCATCCTCTATCTTTTCTTCCTTAACATGTTTTGGTGACTAGAGGTTTTCTGGTAAAGGAAGACGTTTTGTTTGAATGAGTTTTACACTGCCTTTATTTCATTGAACAAGAACACGAGGAAGAAAAGAATTTTCATTTCTTTAGAACTGCTATATAGTCCTATAAATCGTTTTAGCAAAGCAGACTGCATAAAATGAAAATGCATTTGTTGAAATAGTTAATCAGGAATTTAATAATCCTTGGACTTAAGAACTATACACATTAAAAGACGCAGGTACTCTATGTTATGCTATCCAAGAAAATTCTTGGATCTTATTGTACTTGCGTTGAAGAATTTCCAAGTGAAATAACAAATTTAATTCATAATCTGTCTGAAGATTTCCCAAATTGACCCCAATCTACTTGCTTCATGATAATATCAAAACTAATTTCAATGAATGGTTCCTAATCTAGTCTCTTCATCGTTAAATACGGATTTTGCTCTGACGGATCAATTACTCTTGGATCAAATATCTATGTGATCAAATATCTATGTTTCTTGATTACAATGTCAAGATTTTGGCAATTCTTTTCCTGCCAAAAATGACCTGAAAAGGATGAAAGCTCTCTTGGGCTGAAAGAGTGGAACTTCATGGCCTGCTCCTCTAACGGTTGCAAAAGTTAGGCCATCATAAACCTCTGTCCATCCTCCTACCTATCAAAAACAATTTGACCCAGAACTCTTATAACCCTCTTTGATAATGAAAATGGACGATATTGCAATAGGTTTTTCATTACATTTTCTGATCATTACCTGCCTCCCTGAGTACCATGGATACCACCTGGTTTTGATTTTAAGGTTGAGATGGCTGAGGGAGAATCTTGTGGCTGTCACCGGAACAACTGAATCGGTGTCCCCACTGCAATGAAACAGAAGTAATAGGCATTAAATTCTGTCTCTGCTTATTATGTTAATGTCCCATGAAAATAGAAAATTTCCCAACTCTTTACTTTAAAATGAACTTGATGCCTAATTTAAAATTGACTCTTCTTGCTTACTTTTATGGTAATTTTTGTATTCTTGCCTCCATGAATCTCATGGTATTGTGTTTCTTAAAATTGATCAAAAGAAAAATCACATCACAATTTAAGTTGGATAAAATTTTTTGAACCATCTATAAATATCATCTTTTTCTTTTGTTTCTGTTTTTGTATTTTGTTTTTCAATACTGACAGGGGAAGTCATGACAAGCCCCAGTTTAGGGAACAGAGGTCATGATCATAACATCCATTCATAATTTGAAATGGTCAAAAAGAAAAAAGAGATTATAACGATAATAAACCAGTCAAACACTCGAATCTTTTCAAAAGCCAACTTTCCTGCAAACGGAACAGATAATTCATTTATGGTGATTTGACTTTGTTTAATTAACAAAATGTTCATGGGAAAGAGAGGAGCCGTAGTTGTCAGGCAGTTTTGATAGCTCTAGATGTATATCAGCCTTTCAGGTGTTTTTTGATTTTTATATATATTTTATATTTTCCCTTAATCCCAAAGTACGGATGGGAAGAGGGACTAAGAGGTGACCAATCTTCTTCCTGTTAAAATCTCTGGTGTGATTTTACTGCAACTGGGTAAAGCTTTCTAAGTTTCTCCTCTCTAATTTTTATTTTATTTTATTTTATTTTTTTATTAAAATTTCAGATGTAAGAGTCACAATGATTCAAATGTTCGATTCAGGGGCTGGTATGTACATATATAATATATATTAATTTAAGGTGATTTTTGGTGTCCTATGTAGAAACAAGTCTCTATAAAATCTCCATGGGACCAAATTCCCAGCTATAATATATATTTTCTGTCAAATCTCTGTTTGTGTATGGTGGATATACTGAAAGAAACTGAAAATCAAATAGCAAGTACCCGAAAACTTATCAGGAGCAGCTACGTGCACAAATTTCATTACTATTAATTTCTCCTTCTAGAGCTCATCAATTTCAATATAAAAATATTTCCAGTACAGGTTTTATTGAAATCTTACCTGAAAACCCAGATTCTTAAACCAGCTTCAATCAGGTTCTTGTAAGTTGGTAAGATGGAGTTTTCAGAATCCGTCCAATACTTAAGAAGAACATCACTGCAAGCTCCCCAAAAATGAAAATTTTCACACACAAAAAACAAAACAAAACAAAACAAGAAAACAAAATTTTATTACAAGATTGAGAAAATATTAATTAATAATGAAATTAAGAACCTGCAAGCAGTCCATTTGTAAGGAATCCCTGTAGTGTTTGCATGCAAGGCCTTCTGAACATCTGGTCTGTTGTAATATTTCTCTGCATAATTCTCGGTGCATGGATCATACCCAGTAACCCTTCGACGCAGAAGAGTATTTTTGAGCCTCATGATTTGCATTGTTTTGTTAGGCAATGCCATGCAAGATGGAGTGTAAATGCTGTACTGGTCTATATCTCCAAATTCATGGTTCATTGCATAGCTCACTGCGTTGTCACAGTGTTTAGAGGCTTCCTCTGCACTGAAATTGCAGTGTTTGAGGATTGACTGGTACGTCTGATCGGATATCATGGAATGTGTCCACCAAAATGTCACAGTTCCAATGCTATCATAGTAATTATCTGTCACAGCATTGCCCACCTACATACATACATATATATATATATATATAAATATATATTCATTAATCTAGTTCAAATAACATAAACTATATATAATTTAATTTATAATTTCACTTACTATAAATCCTTTAAGATTGAGGATGGGATGAGAATTTGCTTTATTGTAATCCACGATTCTCTTTGCTAATTGTGGTACATAATGTCCTATATAATGCGAAAGCATATCAAACTAATTAAATATCTAATTTATATATTAACTTGAATTATTTGATTATATGGCAATATATCTATATTGCCATATATATATATATATTTTTTTTTTTTTTTGGCATACCTGCATAACTTTCCCCAGCAATGTAGAATTCTCTGTACTTATATTCTGGAAACCGTGACATCCAACGAAGGAGAAAAACCAGAGCATCCTGAGCTGTGTCATATAATTAGCCCTTCTTATGAATATTTGTTCTCTGCGCTAAATATGAAGTGGTTTTTCAATTAAAGATGAAATTGATTAATTTATCATTCATATTTTTAATTTACCTGTCCTTTTGTCTCCGGAATCTTTAAGGTTGGAACTTGTATTAGTATATGAGAAACCCACTCCAGCAGGAGATTCAAGAAATAGAATATTTGCTTCTGCAAATAAAATTTAAGAATAAATTAAAATTTCAATTTCCACGGAAAAACAAAAGAAATTAATTAAATCAAGCTGGCATATAATAATGATAAAATAAACTCAAAATAGCACATAAACTAAATAAACAGCAATTAATTTGGCGCAAAGATGGTGGTTATTAATTACTATGTACCTGTATTCCAGGAGTACTTGTTACGATAGAGAGATTGACCAGTCCTATTGATCCGAAATGGTCCAATTTCCTCTGATGCTCCATATGCAACTGAGGAACATCCTGGTCCTGCACAAGAACAGCCCAGAAACTAACTGTGAAGCACCGCTATTTTCTAAGTCAAGTTTTACTTATTATTATTATTATTATTATTATTATTGCTTGTCTGACATTTAAGCCTCTTGCCGTAAGTTTGGCTAACAAGATATTTTGTTTTCCTCCAAAAGAAAGAAAGAACTAACGAAAGATATAAATTTTTTTTACAACCATACTTTTCCCACACTATATATGGACGTATATATACATACCGTCAATTTCAAATCAAAAGTTCTCCACCATATCATTTCTTTATATATATATATATATATATACATAATTAATTTACATGCACTCAAACACATTAATGTATCGATATATATAAAAATAAATAAATGAACGCACAAAATTTATCCACCAAATGTGTTAATCTTCAATTGAAACTCCACTTAATTATACATGATTACTAATATATAATGCCCATTATAATTCAATTAACAAAAATGATTCTTTATACTAGCATTACTTTTTTTTTTTTTTTTTTTTGGGGTAAATAGGTAGCTAGCATTACTGTTCTTGCTCAAATTGACAATCTACAATTTCCAAACAATTCACATCATTATCATCACCATTATCACTTCTGAACACGCGTGCTGCAGAGGAAGATGGGAATATATAGATAGAGAAGCTTTATCTTTTTAGTGTATTTTTCTTGGTACAAAATGGATTTGCAGGGAAAGTTTAGTGCAAAAAGATGGTTCACTTTATGGGTAGCAACTTGGTTGGTTTTCTATACCCAACATGTACATATTGAAGACAAACCAAGCAAAGTGACGAAAATTCTCGCAGAAGACCTTTTTTGGAGGTGTAAACGTCTGTTATAGAAGGAATATAACCCTAAAAAGATACAGACAGAAAAAGATGACGAGGACCCATGTGGGTTTTTCTTACTTCTTTTCTCTTTTTTCTACGTTGCAGGTTCTACATCCCACTTCTTTTCCACTCTTCTGCTTGATGACAGTGATGTTGGCGCATTCTAGTCAGCTCTATGAGCTTTTGGTAATGTACGCATCTTGTGGATGGATACGTGTGTATACGTTTTGGTAATGTATGCAGCTAATATGGTTTTTAACTTATGGACTGATTAACTGGGCTTCCGAGTGCGCAGTTCGAGTTTTATAGGTGGAGAGGGGGCCTAGAAGATAGCCAAAAAAAAAGGGTACGCAGATAGATGAGGACAAAAATGTAAATGAGCCATTTATGTGAGCCAGAGAAATATTTTGCTCATCATTTTGGCATCAATATTGCCATTTCCCAAAAACACAAAACAAATTGACAATTAACATATGATTACCACTTTGACCATAAAAATAAAAATAAAAATAAAAAGAATCGAAAAAACATATGATTACCACGACCCAATATCAAAACTGGGTTTTTCTTAATTTGTCTTGAATGCCGATTTCAGTTGGATTGATCTATTAAAAATCTTTCCAATGATATTAAGATAAATTTAAAATACTTCAGTTTGATTGATTTAAACTTAAAATACTTCAGCTTAATCCAGTCCGATCCCGTAACACAAAAATGAAACAAATTAACAATTAACATTTTCCTGGAAAGTGGTTCGTCATTTAGTGGGAAAATATATATACCACTCAGGCTGTTTGGCCTTGTAAATTAATAAAATCTTCTTCCAGCTTAATTAGCTTCAACAACCCATCAATGGATTTAATATACCACTGCCATTGTTCAGGAGGCATATGACAAATTGATAGCCAGCTAAGAAATAAATCCATTATCACTGAAAAATATTTCCAAAAACCATCTTCACAAAATAAATTATCACTGAAAAGTATTTCCAAAAACCATGTTCACTGAAAAAAAAAAAAAACAAAAAAACACACACACACACACATGGCCAGTAAGAAAACAGACATCAAAACTGACCTCCATTAAGCCAAAGAACAAGAGGCTTTTTCTCAGGAAATGTAGTGGCTTCAGTCAGCCAGTAGAAGAGAGCTCGACCATCTTGCTCATTGACTGTAACATACCCAGAAAACTGGTTGAATGGCACTGGTGGTTGTCCAGGGAGTACAGAGATTCGATCTATCTCTCTCTGTTTCGGCCCCAGAGTAGCAACAATGATGTCGGTCAAAGATAAAAATAGAAGGGAAAAGAAGAAGAAGAAGAATACAAGAACTTTCCCTGGGAATAATAATCCCATTTCCATTTCCATAGTGAGAGAAAGAAGATAAAGCTTTAAATTCTCTGGAAAGGAATTGTGGGAGTGCAGAGAAGAGAGAAAGATATTTTGAAGAAGGAGAGGCTCAATTATAGATTTATAAGTAGGCAGAGTAGTGGGCTTCCAATCTGTTGTTGCTGCATTACTACACAAATGCAAGTTGGGGCAGCTATACCTCTAGCTCTCTGTGTGGACCTGCCTCACAGTTTCTCTCTCTTTCTCCTTCTCTCTCTCCAGATTTAGCGAGCGCGAGAGAGAGAGAGAGAGAGAAATTTGACCTACTAGAAAATTGAAGACCCTGATGAGAATAGAAATCAATCCAGAAAGCACCATAATAAATGAGTCACAATAAGACTCTCCGTCTCCAATTAGGACAGTCGAACTGCTTAATATTGAGCCAAAGCAACATTTTAGCTATACCCACAATGGGGCCCTTAGGTTAAGTTCAATTTATATTGTTGTAAAAGCCTTTATCTAGGCTGATTTTTCTTTTTCTTTCTATTTTCTATTTTTTTTTTTTTTTTTTTAGTATCAAAAACTAGAAATGTAAGTTCAAACTAATTGTTCAAACTAAACTATTACCAAATTGTTCGTTTCTCATATATGTAGAAATTAAACTTAACATGTTACTGCTTTAATTAGGATCTTATATGTAGTATCAAATAATACAATAAGTTATTTAAGTGAATTGCAACTATTTAATCAAATAATTAAGATTCAAAATATATCCAAGATTGATGTTATTTGTGACTAACTACACTATACAAATGTAAAGCAGCATTAAAACAACCAAAAAAAAAAAAAAAAAAAACACACTGTAAATTAAGTTGGGTCAAGCAAGATTGCCAAATGATCCTATGCCAATTAACGACATAACGAAACCTAACAAACTTGATAATGATTTTATGCTACAAGTTGGAAAGGCTGTGGATATAAAAGTATAAAAAATCGTATGGTTATGAGAGGATAGCCTTTTTTATGGCCATATATACATTTTTTTTTTTTCAACTCTATGAATGTTTGAGCCAATTGATACGTTCACAAGTCCCCTAGTTGACTCATCCTGCAGGTTTCTTCTAAGTTAAGCCAATGCAGCCGCTACAGGGATGGAAAACAACCCCCATTAAGGCCGGGGATTTCTCGATCAAGTGGGAAAGGGAATGAAGACTTCCTTGTTTCGGATCCAAAATGGAACGGGGATAGGGATTGTACTCCCTATTTATATATATATATATATATATTTAAAAATATATACACATATACATATTTATTTTATAATTTATAAACATTATATTTATATAATATTTTTGAATAAATATATATTTTTAATGTGAAATAAATAAATAAAAATATTTAAAAGATTAAATTAAATTTCTTTTTTACATATATAAATGGAAAATTGTCTACCTCGATTTTTTTAATAGAGAATCCTTCTTATTCTGTTTTAAATAAAACGAGGATAGTGCACATTTTAAGGGACAGAGAGTAGGCCCTTCCTCCCCTAGCCCGGACCACCGGGCCCCATTGCCATCTCCAAGCCGTTAGTTGACTCAACCTCGTAATAATGTGTGTGATAAAGAATTTACAAGAGAAGAAGTGTATAAAATTACTATATATATATATATATATATACAGTACGTGTGGTCCTTATGAAAACGTAGATAAAAGGTAATTGCACTAGCAGAGATAAATGTGGGGTTGCCAAGCCTTGTGACCTCTATCGGCTTGCTTCTTTGATTCTTGATGGAATTGGTATAAGACAAAAGAGACGCAGGAATCCAACCAAAAGGGATTTCATAAACCAACACAAAACGTCCCCTATTCCCTCTTAGTGTCTGAAAAACCAAGCTTTTATAAAATACCATATATGGTTCGAGTCAAAATCCCTTTGATTCTGTTTTTTAAAATGAAATGAAATGAAATCTACAGATTTTATTGGAAAATAATCGAGCCACTCTTCATTAATTCGTTGGATTTCCCTCTTTTGGCCATATAACTAGTTAATTATTTTGATTATTAATTAAATTATTACACAGACATAGATATTAATTTTCAAAGTGGTTGACTGCTAGAGGGATAGGATCTTTGTAAAAAATTTTTTTATTTATTTTTGATATTTTTCCTTTCCACTTTTGATATGATAATATTTTATTTAAAAATATTGTAAAAGAATAAAATAAATCTAACTAAAAAACAATTAACTGTTTTTAAAATGATATAAAATTTTTAAAATGAACTATTTTTAAGATTATATAAAAGTTTTATCATTGATACCATGAAAATGATAGAGATATTATAAAATTTGTTAGTTGCATCCGCCGCTTGATTTGATATGGGCTTTGTCAATGGAAGTGGTTAGTCTTTGTTCACCAAATCCTCCTCAAAACTCACATCCATGCATATGTTAGTATTTTATAACAACACTATTTAATATAAATTGCGCTGGTTTTTCGTTGCATTTGGTCAATATATATTATAGTAGTTTCTCCAAGTGTATGTGATGCTTGAATTTGAATTTCATTGACAACCATTACCATATATATCCACAAATTAATTAACTCACTAAAACAATTAATTAAATCCAATTTATGCATGATTAAAAAAAAGAAAGAAAGAAAGAAATCCAATCAGTGCTTCTTTGGAATATCCCTTCTATGATTCTACTAAACTCTGTCGTATACATATAAAAGAATATTTTGGATTCCTCATAACTGATTCCCTCTCATTTATGAGATCTCAGCTTAATTCTTAGAATATAAATTATTGTTTGACCAAACAGTAAGTTAAGCAAATCTAGCACCAAATATATTTAACAATATATATATACACATATATGGAAAATTTTATTTATAGCATTTCAGTTTTGTTATTATTTTATTTATATTCACCATTTTAAAAAAATATTATTTACCTTCTTTTTTTAGTTTTTTTAAAATTATCAAAACAGATTAATCTATTGGTTTTTGCTAATTTTTACTCGTTAATTTTAACATTTAAAGTCCAATTTATATTTTTTTATAATATTATTCAATTATAAAATATAAAATTTAAATTGTTTTTTTGGCATTTAACTATTTAAATTAAGGAATAATTGTATTTTGGTACCTTCTAAAAAACAATTAATTTCAGTTTAGAGCTCTAAAATCAATTATATCATATAGATACCCATGTTTTCAAAATTCGTACAAATTAATTCAATTCAATTAAAATTGACAGAAACCATCAAGTATGGGTCATATGCGGCATATGTGACCCCTAAATCTGATATTTAATTTATTTGTTTAAATTTTCCATTTAAAAAATTCAAAAAAAATTGAGATCCCCAAAAAAAACCAAATTTAAAAAAAAAAAAAATCAAAGAGCCCAAAAAAATAGTAGGTGATAAAAAAATTCCAATAGAATGATAAAAAAAAAAACTAGATGTTCAAAAAATTACAAAATCACAAATAAATACCAAATGGTTAAAAAGGACTTTGAGTGCCTGAAAAAAAAAAAATCAGATATTCAAAAAAATTTCTAAGAGTCCAAAAAAGATATTAGATGTTAAAAAAAATCTGAGAGCCAAAAAAAATCAGATGGTAAAAAAATTTTGAAAATACAGTAAAAATACTAGATGGTAAAAAAGATTATGAGAACTCCAAAAAATATCATATATTTAAAAAAATTTGAAAACCCAAAAAAAAAAAAAAAAAAAAACAGATGATGAAAAAAGAATTTTAAGAACATGAAAAGAATACCAAATGGTTAAAAAAAATAATTCAAGTGTCCAAAAAAAATGGATATTCAGAAAATTTTCAAGCATCCGAAGAAATATCAAATATTCAAAAAAATATTAGATAGTTAAAAAAAATTGAAAGCACGATAAAAATATTCGTATGGTAAAAAAAAAATTAATGAGGACCTAAAAAAATTACAGATGGTTAAAAAAATTTCAAATGTTAAAAAAATAACAGATAGTAAAAAAGAAAAATCTTAGAGCATGATAAAAATACTAAATTTTTTTCGGACTTTCAAAATGTTTTTTGAATATCTATTTTTTTTTTTTTTAACTCTTGGAATTTTTTTTATTTTTTTTTTGTTTACCATTTGATATTTTTCTGGCATTTAAAAAAATTTTTTAACCATCAGATACTTTTTTAGACTCTAAATTTTTTTTGTTTTGGGAATATATGGTATTTTCTTAAGCTTTCAAAATTATTTTTTACCATATGATATTTATTGGTGCAACAGGATCTTTTTAACCAATTGCTATTTTCTTGGGTTCTCAAAATTTTTTTTGAACATTTTGTATTTTTTTTGAGCTCTAAGAATTTTTTTCTTTTTTTTTTTTTTTTACCATCTAGAATTTTTTGGGGCATTTGGAATTTTTTTGAGTATTAGTATTTTTTTAGGCTCTCAAAATTTGTTTTAAACGTCTGATGAAGATATGGTTTTGGACTCTTGTTTTTCTACTTAACATCTTCTTTTTTTTTTTTTTTTTAATAAGCTTTCAGAATTTTTTAAAAATATTTGGTATTTTTTGGGTTCTTAATTGTTTTTCAATTATCTGGTATTTTTTCTAAGTTCTTAATTTTTTTTGAATATTTGATATTTTTTTTATGCAATCGGAATTTCTTTTTTACTATCTAATATTTTTTTAGACTTTTGGATTTTTTTTTTAACATATGGCATTTTTTGCTCTTGAATTGTTTTTGAATTTTTGAAGTAGAAAAATCTAAAAAATAAATTAAAAAATTATATATGAGAGTCACATATCCGGTACATGATCCATATTTGATACTTTCCATCAATTTTAATTGATTTTGACTCATTTGCAATAATTTTAAAAACAGAAAATATGAATGTGGTAAAATTAATTTTAGAAACCCTAAAATGAGACTAAGTGATTTTAAACGGCATCAAAGTGCAATTATCCCTTAAATAAATTGATAAAAACTGATAAAAATTTATAAATAAATTTATTTTGATATATATAAAAAAACTAAAAGAGATTAATAATAATTTTTTAAAAATATGAGATCTAAATAAAATAATGAGAAAATTGAATGGGTATAGAAATTGATCAAAAAATAAAATCAAATAAACTGAGCACTACATGTTCTACAATAAAAGGGATTTTCAATAATACTCAAATAAGGAAAAAGGCAAGCAAGCACCAATGTTAGATCTGAAAAATTATTCTTGATTTCCGAGATGTCGTTTCTTCACTTCTACTGCAAATTTAATTTCCATTTATATGAATATATAAAATAAAATATATTCAAAGTTATTTCTACAATCCCATGAGCTGCAAAAGAGAAAAAGAGCATCTCTTACTGCAAGGAAGCTTCTTCCTTCCCTTCTTTTAATATTATAATGATATTGAAAAGGATAAAAAATAGAATGATGTTATGCCCAGTTGCATTGAATATTAGTGCACTCTATTGTATACAACTCATGGAGGTCTAATTTATAATATTATAATATTTTTGGTACAACCAACATTAACCAAGATGGTAGCGCATTGGGGTTTGGATTTTCATCGAAAAAGACTGATGTGAATCTGTTTAATCGGCCCCTACCTCCTTCCATTTCAACCCAAATTCCAAAATTGTTCTTACAATTTATTTTTTATTTTTTTCATTCTAGTGTTTTTTTTTATAAGTACTCATTTTTCATAGAAACTATCTTTGTGACATTTTTGTTAATAAATACTTTATAAAATGAGTGATATTATGTTTGAGTATACATAATAAAAAACAATTTTAAATCTAGTTTTGATATTTTTATTTTTGATGAAAGTGGTTTTTTATAAGCACTCATTTTTCATAGCATTTGTTTTTGTGACATTTTCGTTGATAATGTTCGACTATATACACTTTCGTTGATAAATGCTTCATAAATTGAGTGATATAAATGTTTGACAATATACAATAACAAATAATTTTAAGTCTCATTTTGATATTTTTACTTTTAATTAATGAATTGAATGCCTATTTTTTATTTTATTTTATTTGTTATGAAGCACTTAATTAGAAAAATATCAACCTTGATGCCTTTTATAGAAATATTTTAATATTAATTTTTATTGGATAAATTACATAATTGGTTTTTAAATTATATCGCTATTTCTAAGTCGGTTTCTAAATAATTTTTTTTTTTTAGCATTTTAGTCTTTAAATTCATTAAAATGTTGAATTGTTAGTCTCTCAATATCTACCATTAGATGTACATGTGAATTTTGTGGTAGGAATCAATTTGCAACATTGGATGTAGTTTAAGAATTGATATAAAACATCTTCAATAATTTGAAGATTAATTGTATTGTTAACCCATTATCACGTTCAATCCTCAAATTATATCAGATGTTACAAATTGATTCTTAAACTATATTTTATACTAGGAATAGGTCCCTAGAAAAATATGATTTTGGACTTAAAGACTAATGGTGCATTGTTTTGATGCGATCAGGGACTAAAATGACCCAAAAAAAAAAAAAAATTCAGTAACCAATATAAATGACAGTATAGTTTGGGAATTAATTATGTAATTTAATTTTTTTTTATTAACAAAAATATATTTTTTAATTTTTTACCCAAAATAGTCACATATGCTTATTTTCTCTTGGAAGTATTTATTGGAGCCCCAAAAACATTTCAAAACACTTCCAACATATAACTGGTAATGATCATAAGTAGAAATAGTAATGATCATATGTAGAAATACATAGCAAAACTCCTTTTTAATGTTGTGTATGATCCAAAATTTGTCAAATTTAAGAATACTCATTTTAATACATAGCAAACTCCTTGTTAACACTCATTTTTTCTCTTTAAACTTCTTTTTTTTTTTAGTGTTATTTTCTTGGGGATGTGAGGATATGATTTGAAATCTGTGTCATTGCTAGAGGAAAACAACAATAATGGCGGCAATCTTGCAATGACAACTCTTTAAACTAAGAAAATTACCCCAAAAAAAAAAAAAAATCAAATGCTTGTCGTGTCTCATGATTCAAAATTTAGTTGACATAATAACTTTTATTTTATTATTATATTTTGAAAAAAATTGGAGAAGAAAGTCTCTAATTTATAGGGAATGATTTTTGCTTTTATCAAAATTTCTATATGCAATCTGTCCAAATTTTTACCATTTTATAATTCAAATTCATATACAAAAATATATTACCTAAATAAGCGTGTTCAACTACTTAAAACTATTCACTTCGTCCATTTACGGGTAAAGATTGCTAAAAGAGAATGGAGAACAAATTAAAGTCAAAGCTGAAGTACTATTTCTTATCTTTAGTATGACTCATTATTACAAATATAGCAAGTACATCACCAACTTTTTTGTTTTTGTTTTTCGTTTTCGTTTTTTGTTTTTTAACTTTTTATTGTTTGAAAATCCTAGAGATTACAACTACTTTTGTTTTTTGGGGTAGATTAGATTACGACTACCTACTCATCTACTGTCTAACAGATCATATAAACTTCTAAATTCCTAACTTAGATAATAATAATTGATCACGTAATGCCACTGTTTTTTTCAACTGAATGGCCATATTATGCACGGGTTTTAATGAAATTAGATATTGATTAGAGGATTGGTTTGGATAAAGGAGTAAAAAAAAATAAAAAAGCGAATAATATATTTTGTCCAAAATATAAATTCATATCTAATTCCGACCAATATTTAATTAATTAATTAATTTGAGGAAATCAAGATTATCTTTTTTTTTTTTTTTTTCTTTTGGGTAAATAAGATTATCTTCTTGTTATTAATGAAGTTTTATGAGTCAAAGGGAGCCCCCGTTGAACCGATTGCAAGGAACTAAATTTGACCAACTGGTAAAAGTATTAGCTATTATATTTTGGCCTCTAAGCTAATCTTTTTTTTTTTTTTTTTTTAGGCTAAAAGGCCTCTAAGCTACTCATATAATAAGGACAACCTATTTGTATGTGAGTGCATAGAGGCGAGAGATACTACTTATTTATTATTATTACTTTTTGGCTAGAGAGGTGCTCCTGATAGATTAATTACAATCTTCTAGGTCCACTTTAATTCAAGTCAAAAAAGTAAGGGACGTCAATCTGGTTGTTGGCTCAATCGGATGGTGGGTTTGAAACGAGTTTATACTTTAAGAGCTTATGAAATAGTAACATTAAGATTATTCGACGTTGACAATATTAGTTAGGAAATTATTTCTCCAAGACTACGTTGTTAAACATTTCTTACTAGTCCATCATACATTAGACTTTATGAATGGTAATTAGAGTTGGGTTCAATAATTAGTGTTGTGGGTAAAATTAGCTCATAGTGTGATCACAATTGCTTATTCTCAGAGACGATGAATGGTGGCTAAAATCTAGATGTAATAACCACTATTATTTGGTTAAGAAATTTGAAAAATGTGGGATTATGATTGACTACAAGAAAGGTCAATATGATTAAGAGAAGTTATAATTACATTATCAAACGAATTTAATATAATTCCATTATAAATTTATATTTTTATTCCTATTTAAAATTAATATTAAAGGTATTTACTAATTAAACATATTTATGTTCAGAAGTATAAGATTAAACATTTCAAATATATTTACAAATATGTAATTGAACATCTTAAATTTATTTAGAAGCACGCGATCGAACATTTTTAAATATGAATATTTCAAATGTGTTTTGAAGTATGCAACTGAACATTTTAAATGTATTTAGAAATATATAACTAAACATCTTCTGATACGAATATTTCAAATATATTTAGAATTATGCACTTAAATATATTAAATATATTTAGAAGTATACCACCAAATATTTTTAGTGATGTTTTATAATTTTGAGACCAAGCATTTCAACAAATACATCTTTCCATTGTCAAAAAGTGTTCTAACTGGAAAGAAAATTTTGTGAAATTTCCATAACTATCAGTTTCGTTTAAATATGTTGTGAAGAGTTTTCATAGAGTGGTATTTGATTTGTGGGAAAAAAAAAGTATTTTTTTTTTTTTTGCTTAATTAAGATTCAATAAATTGTGGATATTTTAGATATTAAAAGTATTATATAAAATTATTTTATATTTTTATATATTTAAATGATAGTGTATAAAAAATCATACTGTATAGAATTAGTTTTAAAATTGTGAAAAGAACTTCTCTATGATTAATTGGTTGTATATTATCTTCAATAAGGATGCCTTAATCATCAAATGTTCATAATTCAAATTACGAGGGATATTATCTACACTTGAATTGAATATGGATGTTCGTAATTCGAATTACGAGGGATACTATCTACACTTGAATTGAATATGGATATTAAATAAAATCCCATGATTTTTTCATAATTTAAAATAATATATGATAAAACTAAATTCAAATAATATGGCCATCCAAAGAAGCCAAATAAGGGCTATAAAAAGTTAAGTCTTTCTATAAAAACAAAATGATAAAAAAATTTCTCTATTATTTTCATATAAAACACAGTAATTGATTTTTAACTTAAGTGTTGAAGTACATCTGATCAGTACCATATTGGAACCCTAAAATTTTTATTCTATTTTTATTGTCAGGTCAACAATTGAACATGATGGAGCTCCAATTGATGAAAGATTATTTTGATGGAGTTCTAGTTAAATTGACAAATATATTGACTGGCAAATTTTCTACGCCAACAATTAGATCCATTATATATATAGGTTCACATTAGATTAATTTATGATTTTAGCGTTAAAACCTTCCTTTATTAACCGTTGAAGTTGAGACTTAAAAATACAATAGTGGTTTGATATGAATTTAATAAAATATTAAATTTTATTTTGGACAAAGTTATTTAAGATTGTAAATAGATTTGAATCATTTGAGATTAATTAGTGATTAGCCTGGTTTAAGCTCACTCAAACTTAATTAACCCAAAAAAATTGAGTCAAACTTAAACAATAAATGAAACTGGTATAATATACGAATAAATATTAAGTAGCTTGAATTAATATATATATATATATATATATATTTATATATTATTAATATAAACATATAGCAAACTTATAGTGCGTAAATATCATTTTTATATTTAATTTTATAAGAATAAAAATAAATAAATGAAATGTATTTAATAATTTAACAATGAAAACATTTTTTTTTTTTAAAAATAGATGTGGCCTTTATCTTCTAAGGAACTAAGCCAAGTTAATCTTAAACATTTCATGAACAAGCCAAGCTAATCTTGAATAAGACATTTTGAAATTTTATAAATTTGAAAGAAGCTTCTCATTTTAAAATTATTCCAGCTAAATTTGAAAATTCTAATACTTGCTCAATTTGGCTTTTTTACATCCCTAAAATGACTAATTCATATTTGTATTTAGAGAATTATTAATATATTTTCAAATCTCTATTTTTGAAGTGATTGAAGAGTTGATAAAGGAAACTTTGATCCTTTTGTATAAGGTGAAGCTGATGGTGAAACTTTTTGATATGTATATACATATATATAATGTATATTTGGGAAATTCAACTTGACAACTTCTATATGAGAGTTTAGTTTTAGTATTTATCAATAACATTTATGTGGAAAAAAACGATGATATGATATAGTAAATTAAGTTGTATATATAGTGTTACATAGAAGTCAACGAGTAAATATATTAAAAAATGATTTGTGGAAATATATTCGGACATGAGATAAGAATATAATGCCATATCAAATGTTAAAGATATCATGCTATTTAAAGATTTAAAATTAAAATTAAAATTGAATAAATAATAATTTTTAATAATTGCTATGTACATCAACAAGTATTCATTATAAGCTAAGAACTATGCTCCAAACAAATTATATAGCTCTATGTAGATTTTATGATGCTAAAGCAATTTCTTGTTTAAAATAATTCACCTTATGAAAAAGTTTTAATAATCTAACAAAGAAATATTATGTTCGAACAGACGTGGAGTTAATTGCCATGAAACATATAAATCATAATGCAATCATATATTAGTTTAGATTATTTATGGTTTGGTAATAAAAAAAGAAGAAGATTATTTATGGTTTGCAATATAGTACCCAAATTTGCGTTTCAAAAAAAAAAAAAAAAAAAATATTATAATGCCCAAATTTGGACATGTCCAAACTCAAGGTTCATTCCGTGCCTAGCATTTGATTGCTGTTCTCACTCTTTCGCTCATGTTGTTTGTCTGGCTTGTATAGAATTTGGTCCCAATCCCTGGTGACGAGGAATCTCTTTAATGAAGTTTGTCTGCGCCTAGAACTCATAAGCATCCACTCACATTATAAGACAGACCAGCTTGATTTTTGTTCATTAATCACTTTTTTGGCATTACCAATAGATTATTTCAAACATCCTTATTTATTTATTTATCTTTTTTTTGTGGTTCTTATAAAATTTATTGGTATATCAGTTAACGGCCATCTCACCAAAATTCTATTACTAGTAATTTAAAAAAAAAAAAAAAAAAAAAGAAGCCAAAAAAATTTTTTGGTGGACATATAAGCAATTTCAGAGAACAAAAGTAGTTCCAATTAATTAATTTCGTCACCCATGCAATGCAACCAAATCTCAAAACCCATCTTGTCTCATCTTATAATGATATAAAAACATATACGTATATGCATTCATGCTTCAAAAGTATATGGGCAAGCCTCCAAGCAATGGGCCTGGTCTCCTTTCTCAAATTTTCAAGTTGTGGAAGTGATCCATGATAAGAGTTTTTTTTAAAAATAGCCACCTCATGAATGGAAACTTGAAAAATAGCAAAAAAAATTTATTTAAAAAAAAGGTAGCCAACTATGAACAAAAAAGCCCTTGACTAAATGCAAAATTACAAAATGTTGTTTCTCTTATCCTTTTCTTTTTCTCCTTTCTCAAATAAGTACCGGTTTTCTTTTGGAAAAAAAACATTTTCACTTTGACATCGATTCCCTTTGCATTTCATTTGGTTTCACTCTCTTTTTCTCATATTTTCTCACCTTTGAAGCTTAAATCAGGTAAAAATTTAGATATGGGCATGTCTTATATTTTCTCCTTGGCAAATGTTATATTTTCTTCTTGGTAAATGTTATATTTTCTCACTTTCTTTAAGATTTTTTTGATATGAGTATGTAATAAATTAGTTTATAAGCTTTTATATTTGAGTTTAAAGATACTTAGGTGATATATAGTATGAAAATAGTGGAAAAATTGTATAGATATGAAAAATCACGAAATTCTGTAAAAGCAGAGGAAAATTGGCAAAAAAGATGAACTTCCGCCATTTTTCGCCAGTTTGTCAGTTTTCGTTAGTTTTCCACAAAATTTCCTCTAGTTTTCCACCAATAGGAAAAAATAATATTTAGGCGAAAAAAAAAATAGAAGCGATTTTTTTGGGACAGTTAATATGTTTATTTAGTATTATTCATATTTTTATATATTTATTTATTTAGTTTAATGTTATTTATTTAATTTTGTAGTAAAATGGAAGATGACAATATTGTAATTGCGGTTTTATACAATGGAATGTTGGCACAAAATGTTGGTGGTCATTGGGAGTATCAAAATGGTAAAAATGTAATGGTTTCCGTCGATAAAAGATGCACAAAATCAAAGTTAGAGGATGAGATTTTCAATTCTATTGAGATAGACCGAAATGAATATTTGCTAAAGGTAAAATGGATATATGAACGATGTGCAGAAAAGTTGGATCCTACAGAAATACGCAGTGATAGGGATGTGAAATGCTTTCTTCAAGAAGTGAAAAATGGAGGGATGACAATGATGTGGCCTCCATTGTATGTTGAGGTGATTTCGAAAGTTGAATATGTATTTAAAAATGTTCATCAAATAGCCTTTGCTTCGAATAGTGGGAGTAATCTTCATTCTTTTGCTTGTCCTTCAATTGGCATTCGTCTACCACAAGTTTCCAGTACTAAACCTATTCAGGCTACATATCAGGAAATTATGGTTTCTGAAACTCAGTTTAGAGATTAAGTTGATGTTTGTGGGGCTTAAACATCATTTAACATCCATGAAGGGGTTGATGTTAGAGGTGACTATGCTGAATGGTTTCCTAACAACGAGTATGAGCAGTTGCATAATATTGATCATTATGAGAACTACAATGCAGCAGGGGATGGTGTTAGTATACAGTCGAATGATGTTGATCATAGTGATGTAGATTTTGAACATGAGTTGCCAAACAATAATAATGATATGCATCCTGAAATGATAATGAAGGAGTTTATGATGTTAGGGTTCATCGTGCTATAAGTGACCACATAACATTGAGCAACAGAAGTGGTTCTATGACCATATTTTCATTAAATTTCACTGGTTGTGAGAACGTAGTAGTTGGACAATTATTTTACAATAAACGTGACTTATAGAATAAATTAAATATCTATTGCATGCGTGAAAGTAAAGAGTTTAAGGTGACATGGTCAACTACACAACGGTATGAGGTTATATGCTTGGAAAATACTTGTAAATGGCGACTATGTGCAACCAAATTTAAAAATGGAAAAATATTTATTGTGAGAATTTTTTATAATGTACACAGTTGCTCATTAGATATTGTGCATCGAGAACATAAGCAGGCGAGTAGCTGGGTTATCGGGTAATGTATCAAATCTAAATATGAAGGGATTGCACATGTTTACAAACCCAAAGAAATTCAACATGATTTTCTGCAAAAATATGGGGTGAATATAAGTTACAACAAAGCATGGAGAGGTAAAGAATATACACTTAACAGTGTTAGGGGATCTCCAAAGGAGAATTTAGCTAAGTTGTTTGCCTACTGTTATGAGTTAGTGTCGAGGAACCCTAGGACTCTTACACATATCAACACGAACGATAATAACAATTTTGTATATTTTTTTATGGCGATTGGAGTATGCATTAGGGGATTATATCCCACATAAGACCCATGTTGGCTGTTGATGTGACTACTTTGAAAGGAAAATACAAAGGGTACATGTGTATTGCATCGGACATGGATGGCAATAAATAAATATATCCTTTGGCTTTTGGCATTGGAGATGGAGAGAACGAGCAAGCATATACATAGTTTTTCCAAAACCTCAAGGATGCCATTGGAGTTTTTCCAGATTTGATGTTTGTCAGTGATAGAAACCCCGCTATTGAAAAAGGCAATACGCAAAGTTTTTCCCAATGCATATCATGAGCTGTGACGTACCACATAAGCAGAAATATTAAAGCAAATGGACATGCGAAAGATAAAACGATAATACAATGTTTTATGCTCGCAGCTAATGCATATTTGGTTGAAGATTTTGAGTTTTATATGGGGCAAATGGAGGCAAAAGACAATAGGACTGCCAGGTACATCTGATCATGTAACCCTACAAGGTGGACACATTCTCTTTCTCCATGTAGAAGGTATATTATCATGACCACAAATATTGCAGAAAGCTTGAATGATATTTTGCTAGATGCTAGAGAGATGCCAATAGTATAATTAATTGAGCACATACGGGATTTACTGTAAATGTGGTTTTATGAGTAATGTACTGCAGGTGCAAAATTGACCAAGCCTGTGACTGACCATATGGAAGAGCAACTCAAACTCGGCAATTTGGAGTCTGTCGGACTACATGTAAAGGCCGTTAATATGCAAGAGTTTCTTGGGGAAGGTGGGCGTTTGAGGGGCATAGTTAACCTCCAATAAAAAATATGCTCATGCAAAGTCTTCGATCTTGATCAATATCCGTGTGATCATTGTATTGTTGCTTGTAGAGAATGTAAAATTACTCCTTATGGCATGTGTTCTCATTACTACACCACGCATGCATATTGTGCAGCTTATGCTGAGTCCATTTACCCTGTGTTAGATGAAAAATAGTGGCATGTTTCGTATGACGTGTCAAGTTATATTGTTTTTCCACAGAGATGGACACGTAGGTGAGTCGGTAGGCCGAGGATGCAATGCATACTGTTTCAAGGTGAAGATGTTATTGGACGTAGATGTGGCTGATGCGGTGGTATTGGATATTATAGGCAGAGATGTATGAATCCATTGTCTTATGCTTCTAATTAGAAAGTTTTAATTTAGTGTTATGGTTTAATATCTTTTGATAATTATTTCATATCTTGAATATTATATTTTCTACTCGACGGTAATGATTTATTTATGTTGTGATAATGGTATAGTATGTATTTAGCAATATGTTTTTTTTTAAGAATTTAATCCCAAAATGAAAAAAGGCATTTTGAAGTTGATTTTGAATCTTTAGTTTACATCTCATTTTATGAAATGTCCAAATGATTTTGAAAAGAAAAACAAATATATATCATTTTTTCTTTTCTTTTAATTGATTATTAATTTTAAAAGTCAATATATTTTTTGTTAAATCCATCTTCATCTTATATAATATTTGTCTCCATTCTCAATTTTTTTTACCCCCATATTAATTTAAATAATCTATTAGAAATTGATTTTCCAAGTGAAGGAAATTAGTTTGCGACACAAGTAAATATTTTTCGACATTTTCCAACAGCAGGAAATGTTTTTCAACAAGAGGAAAATGATTTCCGCTTGGAGGTAATATTTTTCGACAGGCGGAAAATTATCCAAAAGCTTGAATTGAGCGGCATATAAGGGGTTTGTGCAAAATGGAATTCTAATAAATATGCTACATTTTATAGATGGTTAATTAGATATTTTTACATCAAAACACATCATTATCTTTGATATATAAACATCAAAATAATCTATCATTATCTCTATATTTAAATCCATTGGACTTCCATTTATTAGGTTCATGACGTATTTTGTCTCCACTCTCCTTTTTTTCACCCCAATATTAATTTACTCATCTATTGGAACTTGATTTTCCAACTAGAGGAAATTAGTTTTTGACAGGAAGAAAATGTTTCTGACGGGAGGAAATTAGTTTTTGATAGGAGGAAAATGTTTCCGCTTGGAGGAAAAAAATTTTGTTTCGACAAGTGGAAAATTTTACAAAAGTTGCAATTGAGCTAGATGTAAAAGGTTTGTGCATAATGGAATTCTAATAAATAAACATGGCACATTTTCTACAAGATAAATTAGTTATCCTTACATCAAAACACATCATTATCTTATATTGTCCAACTACTCTCTTATTCTTATATTTTTTCACTTTTGTATTTTTTAAAAGTTTTTTAATATGTATGTGTAATAAATTAGTTTATGATCTGTTATATTTGAGTTTAAAGATACGTAGATGACATGCGGTGTGAAAATTAGGAAAAAATTGTATAGAACTGAAAAATCACAAAAACCAATAAAATGGATGGAAATTGGTGAAAAAATAAACTTCCGCCATTTTTCTCCAATTTGTCAGTTTTCGCTAGTTTTCGGCTAATTTTCTGCCAATAGGAAAACGTTATATTTGGCGGAAAAAAAAAAATAGAACCTTATGCTAGATGAAAAACAGTGGCATGCTCCGGATGATGTGTCAAGTGTTCTTCCACCGAGATAGACTTGTAGGTGGTCTCGTAGGCCGATAATGCAATGCATACCATCTCAAGGTGAAGATGTTATTGGACATACATGTAACTTATGCGATGATGTTGGACATTATAAACAGAGATGTACAAATCCATTGTTTTATGCTTCGAATTAGAAAATTTTAATTTAGTGTTATGATTTAATATTTTTTGATAATTATTTTGTATTATGGATATATTTTCTACTTGATGGTAATATTTTTTTATGTTGTAATAATGATATAATACGTATTTAGTAATTTTATTTTAAGAATTTAATCCTAAATGAAAATAGGCATTCTGAAAATGATTTTGACTTTAGCTTACAAAAGATTTTTTGAAATGTCCAAATGATTTGAAAAAAAAAAAAAAACAAAATGTATCAATTTTTTATTTATTTTTAAATTGGTTATTAATTTTAAAAATCAATACATTATTTGTTAAATCCATCTTTATCTTATATATTAATTATCATTAAGATATATATAGAGTTAATTGAATTTAATATATATATATATATATATATATATATATTATATTATATCCTATTTTAAAGAAATGTCAGTAATACTCTCATTTTCATTTTTTAATCCTAATATTAATTTATTCATCTATTAAAAATAATTTTCCAACAAGAGAAAATTGTTTCCAATAGGAGAAATTTTTGTCCATCAGGAGAAAATGTTTTTCCGATTGAAGGAAAGTTTCCAATAAGCGGAAAATTTTCCAGATGCTATAAATGTTTTGGACCTAAGAGGTTTGTGCAAAAATAAATTCTAATAAAAATGTCAAAAGAAATTTTTAAAACTAAAGCATGTTATGGATTTAAAAGCTGGTTAGATTCACTTTAACATGCTCATTGTCGTTATCAGCTTTAAGTTCCACTACAACATCAGGTCCTTTATCTAATTTATCTTCATTTTTATTGTCATTGCAATCTTCATTGGTATCGCTATCCACATCCTCATCCAAGCAAGGGTCACTCAATTGTATGGAGTTTTGAAAAGCGATTCACTTATCAACCAATTCAGGATGTATCGCCAATGGAAGTGAAATGAAATGAGAATAATCAAGATTTTGGCTTTTGACTACCTGTATTTAGCAAGAAAATTGAAATAACATCAATTATGTATTTAATAATGTGTGCATGCGAACAAGGAAAACAAGAAAGCAATGTTAAAGAACATGCTCCTTATCAAGAAGTTAAAAAAAAAAAGGACATATATCAAATGCATGCAACTGGCATAAAATTCCCTTGTTAAAAATAAAGAATGAAAGAAATACCCTCACATATTTCTAATTCAAAAGAACAGGGTACTGACTTCATCAATTATGATTTGGATCTTTGCTAAAGCTTTAGTTACACTATCAATTGAAATGCCCTTCAATGACTATAAAAGATTACCATGTGAATATAATCAATGGATATTTACTTCACATTTATATCACAGTTATGAAATAAACTTAAAAAGATAACAGATCCAAACCATGCGTTTGTACAGAAACCAAAAACAAAACAACCATAAATTTGAACCTTACAACTTACCAATAGAATCATCCTCCTGTGATGATGGAAATATTATCTTAACTCCCAGCATGTCTTCAATATTTTTATGTGTAGATCCCCTAAGAGACAAAAATTACAATTAGAATTCAATAATCAACTTACCATGCATTTTCAACTCTAAATATCCACAAGCTGCACTTTCATACCTTTTTCTCATGATAAATCGAAGTAATGAAGCACCTACTTGCAAATCAAATAAAGAAATTAAAGGAGCTGGCTATGTGAACATTCTATGAAAAAGTGCAAACCCAAGAAGTATAGTGATGTTATTTCTCTTGTTTTGCACAAAATGTTACTACAACTCACTTTTGGAAATGAATGGTTGGCTTTTTAAAAGTGCAAAGGATAAATCCATTAAGTAGATAAATACTAATTCCAAACAGACGAAAATGTTCTATAAGATCAAGATACTATACCAAGCAACAAAAGATGTAATATTCCAATTGCCTTTTAAGGTCCATGTCTACCAGGTGTTAACCTCCCTCGAAAAGTTCATAAAAAACCCTACAACCTTATGAGATATGACTTGTATTGCTTGTTTAGTAGCATTCACAAGTGAATCGAGAAGCAGTACATCCTTCCCAACCTCAACCAAAAGTAATTCAAAGTATCAAGGAAAATGAGATGAGGAAAAGGTGCTGGAAACTTCAGGTAGTAATTCGTAGGCCAAATCTAAGATGTTGACAAAATGAAATCTTGCCTCGACTAAATAGAATGCTTTTCAGTAGAACCTCTGATTCTTCTCCTAAAACTCTATCTTCTACATTATCCTGCAATGCACCTGAACTTATAGTTGAATCCATTACTTCAACCACTGGTTTAGCTCTGTCAAATTTTGCTGAATTGAAACACAGGTAGATGTGCTATCTTGCATTTCTTGCTTTTGACTTTCATCTTCTGATCAATTTTCACATCCTTTACCGTTTCTGGAAATTCACAGCATACATTCCTTTGAGTGATAATGAAACTGAAGGTAACTGAAGTTACTAAACCATCAAAATATCCTTATTTCATGCGTATTTTTATTAAGTTATTATACCATTCTCAAACAGACTGATCAATGGTTAAAAGAAGCTGAACATAATGTATGAGTTATTAAACTAAGTTTCAGAATAATTACATGGGTTGAACATAATGTATGAGTTATTAAGCTAAGTTTCAAAATAATGACATGGTACCACAAATCTCAGGATAAGCTAACAGGAAATCTACCGCATTCAAAGCACCAGGCATATTTGACACAAAAAAAAAAAAAAAAATTAATGACATATTCTTATTCTGCGTATGCTACTGGCACAAAGAAACTAACCTTCAAAGGAAATGGCTTGAGTAACGACTGGTCTCTAAACTGGAATAGTCATCTTCAGCTTTTTGTTTCCCTCCCCAACCTTCTGCATATCCTTTCTACCACCCATTATAACCTTGTAGCTCAAACCATGGTAAGTTTGATATCCTTGTTGCAGAAGTTGATATCACAAAAGTTAAATGAACAAAAAAATAAAAAATAAAAACTTTCTAATTTGTCTCAAATTTCGGATCTTCTTCTAATTTGTATCAAATTCAAACTTCGGATCTTCTTCTAATTTGTATCAAATTCAAACTTCGGATCTTCTTCAAGTTTCAGATCTTCTGTTACAGAGAATTTACAGAAGCTTTATAACATGGAAATTTTCTTGTATTTATATAAACGATTTTTCTTATATTTATATAGCCATGGGAATTTCAATCAAAATAACAATGTGAGAAAATCAAATTGTATCCTCCTAAAAAGAAAATTTTCAGAAGAAATAGGAAATTTTGATGTATTTCTGTGACAGAAATATAACAGTGGATTAAAGAAAGTTCTTCTTCGTTCATTTTCTTTTTCCTACGGATTCTTGTCAACCAAATAGCAGATAATCGAGGAGGGAGAAGGTAGGGAAAAAAATGAAGGAATAAAAAAATCATATAATACCTTTGGAAGATGATGTAGAAGTAGAACGGTTTCTTAGTGTTGGAGACATGAATCCGATTCTTGTTCCTCTTCTTCTTCGATTCAGCAGAAGCAATCTTGCTCGCACCGCCATTACCAACAATAGCAACAGTGAGCTTCTCGTCGTTGATCTTGTTCTAAGCTCCCCTTTAGCCTCCATAACCTTTGCAACAACCAAGCTCGCCGCCATTGCAGATCTCTGTGTGTGTGTAGTGTGTGAAATGCACAGGTAATATATTCTTTCAGAAGGGAAAGCGAAAGGGAAAGCTGGAAAGGGAAAGGAAAAGTGAAAGTAGAGAAAAAAGCCAAAAACAAGAAAAGAAAAGAAGCCGCCTTTTTGACAGAGGAAACAAACAAAAAAAATAATAACAATAAGAGAAGAAGAAAAATGGTATTTTACTGTGTTAAAAGTTGGTTAGTTTTTAAATATTTTTTTTTTTTGGTTGCTATTTTTCAAGTTTGAATCGATAAGTGGCCATTTTTCAAAAAAAAAAAAAAACCCTCCATATATAAGCACTATCCCTCTTATTTAAATTTTGTCAATTTTTTCATGGAAACTTTTGGCGTTTGGATTTTCATGAATGAAACTGGCTTTTAGGATACATTTGATACGCAGGATAGATTCGGATAAGATATGATCGAACAAGACAAGGTCGGATCGAACAAGATAGAATAGTATAGTCTTGTATTTGGTATAATTTCAGACTGAATGATGGACTAGCTGTTCCATGTTTGATACAGAATTAGACTGGATTGGACTATTTTATAATTTTATAATTTTTTTTAAAAGAAAAATTATAAAATTCTATTTATAATTACAATTACAAATAATATACTTAATTAATATTGGAAATTGATATATTTGTATTTACATATTTCATTTACCATTTTTATTACATCCACAAACTATATTAATTTATAATTTTAAAATTAAATGAAAATTAAATTATAACATAATATTTTATAAATAAAAATTAATTAATGAAATTTTGTAATTGTAATTTTGTTTTTACATTATAATTAAATTGTAATTATTTTTACACCCACAAATTACATTAATATATAGTTTTCAAAAAAAATTAAAATGATATTATAATATGTTAAATCATATGTACAAATAAATAAATTTAACATCATATTTAATTAAGAACTTGTTGATAAATACAATTTCACATACTTGTCTCCATAAAAATGTATATATTTGATTTTTCACCAATAATCTACTTATATGCCAAATAAGTAAATACACTCATTGATAGTAATCCAAACAAATAGTCGATTATAAAACCATTACGCCACTCATTGTTCAAGTTGGCACGTGTATGTGCGGTAATATGTTGTATTGGATTTGCCTCATTTAGATTCCTCATCATTCGTTCTACATACTCAGCATATACTATTTCAGCTTCTTCAGTTGTATTATAGGCTTGATATAAATTATTCTTAAATCCTTGCACCTGTTGATGACATTTAGGCCAAGAATTATATATCCATGATTATCTACCTTCAAACACAACATAAACTCTTTTTCTTGCCATTAAATGTTCCTGCATATTATAATAAATTATAACATAATATAATAAGATAATAATAAAATTAAACAAAATAACAATGAACTAAATCAATCAGGTGCATATTAATACACTAAAACATAACACATGCTTCATAGAAGTGTCTTTACATACATAATTAGATACCAACATCCATTACCATATCACATATGTCCATAAACAACCATACAACATATGTCCATAAAGTTCAAATCCAAGTGTTCATAGTTATCCTCCCCTCATACATAGTCTTAAATATATGATACACAACGACACTTAGTAATTTAAAAATTTTCTAGCAAATTCAATCTTGCCCGCATCCATTCTAATAATCTTATAAACCTTAACGTTCGATAGATCCAATCTCATTGCCTTAGAGATTTCGAGATTGTCATCAATAGAGAAGCCTAACCTGTCAAGCTCCATAGCTAAGTATTGTGGATAATTGGCTTCAGATTTATCTAACTTTGCAGCCAATTTATCAAACAATTTCTTTACTACATTGCCAAACCCGCTCACAATGTCATCATCCTTCAATACAGATTTTCTCTTACCTCTTGATTTGGATTGGGTGGACGGTTCACTATGAATTTCATTCACAGACATTGGAGAACACACATCATTAAATTGTTCATTTCCACTCTCCAAATTCAAATCATTGACCATATCAATTGGAGTTTGTGCTCCATGTCCCGTTGTCCGATCCTTTACAAAAATATTAGCAAGCCTCTCATATAGTGGGGCTAAAATAAAAACACAAACGTTTAATTGTAAACAATAGAAAAACATAACTTCATATATCAAGTGAAAAAATTCAATGAAAGAAAATATCCAAAGTTTCAAAACCTGCACATATGCTTTCCAAACTTTATCACTATCATCTTCCACACATTTAAGAGAGTCATTCCATCCGAAGCCACTTTTGTTTAGCATATCATATATTATACCGTATTGCTTCTTCCACTTTTTCAGCTTTGACTAATACAATTAGCATCATTGTCTAGTAGACTATTTAGAAAAGATATACGCAATTCTGCATTCCTAGGTAATTGATTTCTGTAACCTCTAACATTTCACCTTATATATGCCCAGTACATATACATAAGCAAAAGTAACATAAAGGACATACAAAAAGACTCTAATGGTGAATCATTTGGAAGCAAAAAGAATGCAGCGACTTTTTTTCGATCCATATGTATTACAAAAAAACAACAAAATGCTTCAAGAAAAATAAATAAATAAATAAATAGCATATTAAATTTGAGATACATAAACTACTTTGGACGAAACAACGCAAATCAATTCCAAAATACATCTATTTGTATGAAACAACGCAAATCAATTCCTTCCATTTGCCATAGGATGAGTATGACTAATCAAAATTTAATTTCACTTGTCATATATCAACTATAAGCAAACCAGGATTTTCATTTACCATTTTTCAAGTATGAGCAAGCATATTCTTAATAACATGTGTCATTTAACAAGCTGACTAATCCAATAAATCATGTTCATGTCAAGCATTTTTCAACTTACAAAGCATTTCTCATTCCATTTGTCATCAACCAAAGCACATACCGTGTTAAAGAAATTGTAAGTTAATAAATTTTATGTCTAAAACACTAAAACAAATGTAGGATTAAAACACATATTTTATAACTAGGATATCACATGTAATAATGCTCCAAAACTGATCCGATATTTATGGTTGAAAGACCAAAATGCTTATAATTTTTTAAAACCCAGATCATCTAACAGAGAACAACCTGGTTGCCCTTAAAACCTGTGTCTTAAATGTTTCCATCTCACAAGGTTAAAACAAAAAAAGAAAAGAAAAAAAGGAATATTAAAAGAACAACGAATTATCTATTTTTTATTTAGTTTAGAGGCCATGTAAATTTAGTTGATTAGGCAGGTTGCAATAATTTGTAATGACATTCACAAATAATCCTTATAAATTAAATCTGTAAATTTTTCAATCTTAAGCAAAAACTTATATTCAATAATGTAGTTTAAAAGCCTTTAGTGTTAAAAAAACAAAATTAATTGACTAAATCTCAAAATAAAGTTTGAAAGCTTGTTCACATTTTTAAGTGCATACTTAATATAATATAAAGTAGATTTTCTTTTTGGTTTTTGAACGGATAGTTATTGGCATGCCAATGGAAAATACCAAATGAGCAAACATGAGAGATTTTCCAAACATTATTCCCGAATTTC
The DNA here is from genome assembly GCF_031755915.1 of Ziziphus jujuba. Taxonomy (NCBI): domain Eukaryota; kingdom Viridiplantae; phylum Streptophyta; class Magnoliopsida; order Rosales; family Rhamnaceae; genus Ziziphus; species Ziziphus jujuba. Next base: position 29,139,249 of record NC_083379.1, read on the forward strand.
AACTATTGCCACACATCATCAATAAAATGCTTCAAGATGGATTTTAAGATTTTCTTCAATGAAATACAAAGAAAAAAAATACTTAGCAGGAAAACCAACAAACAAAATCGAAAACATTTGATCAATACCACTATTAAGAAGCACTGTTCATCTAACCAAGCTTTTTTGGCTGTCAGGGACCAAAGTTTCTCGATCACAAATTGCACTGCCTCTTTGTCCGACCGATCCAAATCATAAGATAATCTTTGAACTGCACAAAAAGAAAGGCATTATGAATAAAAGATAAGCTATAAATTACATAAAAAAGAAAGGTATTATGCATAACAGATAAGCATATGCAGAACAACTGAATTATAATTATCTTTTCCTTCCATCTTACTTTCCACCCCTCTTATCTAACCAATCATGACAAAAATCATGAGAAGAACAGTACATGAACTTTCAAGGATACAAGTTACAATTAAAAATCTTCAAGAAGACATTTCTAAAGTTAAACAGCATGCATCCACTTCTTGATAAATACATCACAATTTGCCGAAGCAGAGTAGAGAAAAGGTTTATACATACAACTTATCAACTAATTAACATTTCAGCTAGCAAAAATAATTATTTTCAAGTCATTAGAGCGAAAGGCAATATGGACAATATCAACAGAAAACCAATTGGTTATGAAACCAAAAACAACCATTTATACCATCAATGATAAAGATTCTTACCTACCAGTTCTACACAGTTTCTCCTTAATTTCTGACCTAAAGATAAGCAAGCAAGTAAAAAGGAGAGCGAACTATATGGCAAAACTGCATACGCAATCACAATTCAATCAAACTCACATAAATATTCTTCCAATATTCAACATAAAGTAATAAAGCCTTCATAGTTGATGTTCAGAACAATTACAAAGTGTGCATCGAAGAAAATTCAAGCAAAGCATAAGCATACATAATTAAAAGCCAGCAAGTGTAGACCAGGTGAACTTGGTTGGCTATGAGTTGAGGACAAAGTACTGGGGCGAAGGGATTGCAACATAGGCAGTCCTAAAATTGGTGTGATGCTATTTGAAAAGACTGGCCACATTTTGGAAGATTTGAAGCTCTTGTAGATGTTGAAAATGCTAGTTTAAGAGGGTGCTAAGAAAGCTGGTTTTCAATGAGAAGGTGTTCTAAGGAAGTACTTTACACTATGGGAAAACTTGATTAAAAGGTGATTTTTTAGTCGTCTTTTCCATTGATATTCCTCAAGCATGGTTAAAAGATTATATCAAAGAAAATATGGACCATCATATACATCAATCAAATTCACTCTGTAATTTTCTTCTTTTTATTGACTAATATATATATGTATGGCTTTTCCTTCGTTAAAATGTGGTCATCAAATCGAAAATGTTTGTTTCATTTTACAAGAAATGTAATGGAAACTTGTTAGTGTCCAAAATGCAACACTTTATTGAAGGCACTTAGCTTTCAGTATGTAGACTCATTGTGATCCGTAATTTTGTATAGTACCAAGAACAAAAGGTCAAATGCAATAGTAAGCAACACCAACCGCAGATTCTATATCATACCCACTTTACAAGCCACCAAATCTAGGCAATTTGTCACTCTTTTTATGCTAAAAAGAGTGACAATGTAAAAATTATATGTAGAGATATTGCAAGGGAAATAGGAATTTAAGTTTAAACTATGTCATTGAGTTACCACACTAACCACAGGTTAAATCAACACCAAATGACAACAATCAATCAAACCGACCCAATCAAGATAGCATAAAGAATACCACAACTAAGTTAGAACCATTTCACATACTTCAGACACACAAGACAAAATAAAAAATAAAAAATATATGCAATCCATTAAGCTAGTTTTCGTTGCCTAATTCCAGATCGAGTAAGATCGGCACATAAAGAAAAATCGTGACATAGAAGGAAGAAGAAGAAACCATTATACAGAGCTGCAGAGATGGAGGGTAAGAACCATACTCACTGACCATATTTCTTTGTCCGATGCAGGTGTCCGACGAGCTCCTTTGATCTTCTGCAATGAAAAGTCTTGTTTGCAATGAAATAAGAAAAAGAAGAACAATGCCTAAGCCAAATGAATATAAACCCAACCCAAAAGAAAACACAATTTACAGAACAAAAAATATCGAGTTTTGGTAAAACTTCTCTAAGGATATTTCTTTTCTTTTTAGATATGTCGGCGAGGGATGGAAAATGGGTTTCAAATCCACACCCATGATGACATACAGAGAGGAAGACAATTGACTTGCAAATGGAAGCCCTTCCCCAACCCGAAAGAAAACAGAAATTGAGAAAATTTTTTTTCCAAAAGCAACGAAAAAGGTAAAAATTCTCAGGATTTTTTTTCTTTTTAGATATGTCGACGAGAGATGAAAAGTGGGTTTCGAATCCACACCCATGATAACATAAAACAGAGAGGAAGATGGAAGCCCTTTCCCAACCTGAAAGAAAACACAAATTGAGGAAAAAAAAATTCCCAAACGCAGAGAAAAAAATAACGAATTTTGGGTAAAACTTTTAAGGAATTTTTTTTTTTTTTTTAAAGATATGTCGGCGAGATATGACATTTTCAAATCCACACCCACAACAACAAAACAGAGAGGAGAGGAAGATGACACTTGCTTGGGTTCTTTGGAGTTTGGGGTTTACTTGCAAATGGAAGCCCTTTCTAGATCGAGTAAGATGGCATTTTATTTCAAAGGGTACGAAGAAAGGTCACAATACAAGAAGAAGAAAACAGATAGAGATGCAGAGAAGAAAACATACTCACCGGCCGTGTTTCTTTCTCTGAGAGTTGCAGATGTGATTTTTCCTTCGGTCTTCCACGCGAGGCAACGATCCGCTTCGGCGAGAAAACAGATTAGGGCTTTTTTGAGTTTGGGACAAAAATGACCCCGGTGGGGGGGGGGGGGGGGGGGACGGGTCAGATGTGTCTCGATTGTTTAGGATTAATTCACTGTTTAGGTTAAGCCTATCCCGAGCTCAAATGATCAACCAAACAGCAAACTGGGATTGTATCCCGTCCAATCCAAGCTAATCCGACGTACCAAACACACCCTTAGAGTGTTGGTTTGGGCAACGTTTTTTGGTTAACAAGTGTCGGCTTTTATATAAATTTTTAAAATTTATGTTTTATTTATATGTATATAAATAGAAAATATATTAAATAACAATATAAAGCAAAATAATCAATGTATTCATTTAACTTATATGTTTTCAATTTTAAAGTAATTATTTTTTAAGTTAATAAAAATAATAAATTTAATTATTTTAAATTTAAATGGTTTTAGACGACGTTTTCATGATAAAAAGAGTTGGTTTTGATATGAATATTTGAAAATTTAATACATTTTATGTTTTATTTATATTTGTATAAATAGTAAATATATAAACAAGCAATTTGAAACAAAATAGTTAATATATTCATTTAATTTATTTATGTTTCAATTTTAAATTAATTATTTTTTTAAATCTGTAAATATTATAATTTTTTTTAAAAATTTTGAATGGGTTTAGGTGATGCTTTTTAGTTCAATAGTGTCGACTTTAGTATAAATTTTTAAATTATTTTCTTTCTATTTTTTACTCATTAAATATACCATTTAGAATATTAGTCATATATAGTAAAATATTAAAAATTAGTATTAATATACATGAAAATGAATAAAATATTAAGCAAACTAATTTTTATTTCAATTTTAAAATCATTTGTATTGGCCTCCAATTTTTTCAAACCTCACTATTTCATTTTTAATATTTTAAACAAATAGAATAAAATATTAAGCAAATTAATTTTTATTTTAAATTTTAAAATCATTTGTATTCCTCCAAGTTTTTCAAGCCTCACTGTTTCATTTTTAATATTTTAAACAAATATGTTGGATGCGTTTTTCAATTTCCATATGTTTCACCAAGGTACAAGCCCTAAGTATTTGTTATGCTCTAAGTCTTGAATAGTTGGATTTCCTTTACTAGGTTTTTGGATTTTTTTTCTTTCCGTTTCCTTTGTCGGCGTCAATGAATACATTTTCTCTAGTTTTTCGTCTATTTTTGAATGACGGCAGTGCTGTGTTTTATCGTGGGTAATATTTTTAACCATCTTTTTTGTTTTTTAATTTTTTTTCTTGCTGGGTTGTTGGGTTTGTTAGTATGTTTCTTGCTAGGTTGAACGGTGGAAGTTGCTAAGTTCTTGGGTTGCTGCGTTGTTTGTTTGATTGTTGTGTTGCTATGCTATTTGCTGGGTTGCTGTGTTGCTACGTTCTTTGTTGCATTGTTTGCTTGGTTACTGTATTGCATGGGTTGTAGGTGAAAAAAACTCAGGTCATCAATTTTCTTCAAATATAATCGGTAGGTTTTCTTAATCTTGCTTGGGTTGATATTTTGTTTGTGATTTTGCTTAAGATTGGGATTTTGTTCTTGATTTTGCATTGGGTTGGGGTTGTCCTTTTGATGTTGGTCACTTGTTGTGCAGTGGTTTGGGTTAGCATGGTGACTGGAGTTTGCTTAATTTGGTCATCAGATTGGCCTTAAGTTTGCTATTGTGTTTTGTTGGTTATTGGGATTATGTCATATTTGGCGTCGTTGAAAAAAGTATGCTTGATTTTATTTTATTGGTTGATAATATGAAGTTGAATTATTATATGAGTATGAGTTGAATGTATATATTTTTATAGGTTTATAATTTTAACACAAAGGTAATTATCATTTTAAAGTGAGCATTATTTGTTGTTAATTTATATACTTGTTATCTTATACACTTCTTATTTACTATTATATTTAAATTAATGTTTGCAAATTTAGACTCCTAAACAACCTAGGAACACCGGCTGTAGTTATTATATCATGATGATAATGAGGGATATCATTAGGACAGATGTACCTCGTCAAAACTTACCAACAATGACAATTTTGACATTTTAATATAATTATTTATTTTATGCTAATTAATATTTATTTATTTTGTATATGTTTTAATAATTTTTTAACATAATTTTTTCATGTACAATATGAGGGTGTAACTTGATCACAAGATGATATCAACGAGTTTAGAGCTAAATGGACATCAATTATGATCTCAAACCTTTAATCTTAGTGAGTATAGTAGTTTAATTACTTTTGTTTGTACATAATTTTATAAAATAATTGATCAAATAGTAAAATCATTATATGAGTTAATATTTGATTTAGTTGAAATATTATTTTGTTATGCAAGTATTTATTTTAGTTTTGTTGTTTATTAATTATTTTGTATGAAACTAGTTATTAAACAATCCTAATTTGACAAAATTAAAAGCACCATTCAAAATAAAGAAAAAACAAAAGAAAGATGACACTTTTAGGTAAAATGTTGTCGATAGATATGAAAATAGCCGATGCTTTTTGAAAAATGTTTCAGTTATTCATAAACATTTAGTGACGCTTTTAAAAAAAGATCAGGTATTCCCAAACATTTAGTGATGCTTTTTTAAAAAAGCATTGCTAAATGTGCGAAGGAATAACCAATGCTTTTTTAAAAGGTGTTGCTAAATGTATGGGAATACTCGACGCTTTTCTAGGAAAGCATCCCTAAATGTGTAGGAATATATGATTTTTTTTAAAAAAGCATTGTTAAATATATATAAGAATATCTGACCTTGTTTTAAAAGCATCGCTAAATATTAGGAATACCTGACATTTTTTTTAAGAAAAAGCATCGCTAGATACAAAAAAAACAAAAAAACAAAAGAAAAAAAGTAAAGCATCACTAGATACCTAATTAAGTGATGCTGTAAAATGCTCGGCTTTCTTTTTGATAATTTTAATAACACCATATTAGGTGACACTTTGTTAAGCATTAGCTTTTCTTTTAGATACTGTATTAATTGTGTCACTTGTTATTGTTTTTCTTAGTATATGGTTAAAATTATGTATGGGTAGTTCTCTTTTAATATAACTAGCTCTATAGTCATGTAACCAATAAGAATCCATACTGATTAAACTAAACTTAAAATAGTCTAATCCAGTTAGTCTTGTTTAACAAAGGGTTAATGCTTTTCCTAGTTTAACCTATGACTTCTCTCCTTCCTTTGCACTTATTTTGGTTAAATATGCCATCTTTTGTAATCTTTATTGTCCTTGCTTAGAAGAGGGCCTAAATGAATAAAGTCTTTTTCAGATGCTAATGTATTAGGTCCTTCTTATTAATATATTTTCTGCTTTGATTAAAAAAAATAGTAGTTATTAAAATTATCAGGCTCGTTTATTACGCATTATATAATTGGATTTATCAATTGGATAGAACTATATATATATATATATATATATAATTAATATTAAAATGAAATAAGTTTTTTTTTAAAGAAAAATGAATAAAAAGTAATATATTTTATTGATTTTTGAATTAAAAAAATGATTTAAATGAAATAAGTTCAATATAAAAAAAATAGATAAGTTCTTTATTAATTATTTTCCAAAAAAGTTTATAGAGTAAAAAAGAAAAAAAAAAGAAACAAAAATAGAAAAAAATTTTAAAAAAGAAAAAAACCGGAGAAACAAAAATAAAACAAAATTAAAAAAAAGAAGAAGAAAGAAATTGAAAGTTAAGAAGAAGAAAAAAAAAAAAAACTTATAACTCATGCAATAAAAAAAAATACTAAAAAAGAAAAACCAAAGAAGATAATATCAAAAACGAAAGATACAAAAAAAGGAAGATAAAAAAAAAAAGAAAAAAAAAGAATACGATAAGAAAAAGGAACAGGGAAAAGAAAGGAAGAAAAGTAATTTATACTGCTGAAAAACTTGGAGAAACAAAGATTAAAAAAATAAAATAAAATAAAAATCTGGAAAAAAAATCAAAAGAAACAAATTTTTTTTTTTTTTTTTTTAAAGAGAAAAATAGCAAAGAGCATATTATGGTGGGATAACTTTATCCTACCATTTTAAATGAGATTACTTTATCCCATATGAGGGGCTTATTTGGTAGATCCAAAATGTTTTAATCCTATCAACGGCAATTTTTAATTTTGTGAACTCCTGGTCCAAATATGAGATTTGGATTATTTAATTCCAATCCCAATCCTTATCCTTCCTACCAAACATGATCACATAGAATTAAAGCCAATCTTATGTAGGAATGTACATGTGCACTTTATTCAACTTTAAAATTTGAAAGGAATCAAATAGAAAAAACAGGGTTTTCTCATTATTGACTTGATTTGTTTCTCCTAGAAACTTATATATGTGAAAAATAAAAAATTTCATTATTGAAAGTTAAATCATGCTATATTATTTCCAACATAATTAAAGACTTGCTTTAAATTCTTCTTTTCTTTCTATTCTGATATTGGGGTTGGGGACCATTAAATTCTACTGGTTAAAACCCAGGAGGTTAAATGGTTTGATGATTATCCTGTTCTCACTGAGCTTACACGCCGGGGCTTAAAGAAGATTGGTGTTCTCATTAATATGGACGAAAAAGTTTGGAACAGAGAACTTATTTATCAAACTTTTTTAATTTGGTATGCTAAACAGATTTTGAAAGATATTTTCAATTTAGAGTTTAAAAATTTTTTAAAATATTTAAAAATTCATAAGTATTCGATTTAGATTTTAAAAAAATTTATATAAATACAATTTTATTGATTTTAAACTATTTTAAAAAATAATAAATTTTAATGAATTTGAAAAGATTTTAAAAATGAAATTGTAAAAAAAATTATCAATATAATATACAATCTTGATTCTAAAAATTTAATGAATTCTTTTAAATTCTCTATGCAATTTATAAAATTCTATAACAATCTATTAAATTTTTTAAAATTTATAATTCATTTTAAATTCATTAAATTATAAATTGAAAATGTCTTTAATTTTTATTTTTGTCTTGATTTATGACTTGACCCTCTCTTGTAATGTGGATCCAGCCCGTTTGGTTTGGTTTGGAATTCCATTTAATTGGAAAAAGGATATAGCTCAATTTACAAGATCGTAAGTGTGGGTCTATATGATTAAAAATGGGAATGCTGACCAAGGTGCAGTCGATAAACAAAAAATTATTTAATTGAGAATCCTACTGTGGCTCTAAAAGAGCAAGAACAAATAAAGCCAATTACAATGACAGAGGCAGAGATACATACAGCTTCTGTTATATGTATCACATATTCTTCCACTCATTCTTGGGATATACAACACAAATATACTGCAACTGAACTATTTTCTTACTTATAGTCGAAGTTGAGAATGGAGTTTGTAAACAAGCCTTAATATGCAATGCTGGAAACAAAATTTGCTTCTGCTTCTGCTGCTGATAACTAAAGACTAAGGATCCCGTACGGATATAGAGGAAGAGCCAACACATGTTCCATCCCATGAATGATTCCGTACTTCACTTTCACTCTGGTTTTCAATAGGATCAAACTGGTCTCCCAAGGCCCCAATTGTCAATGGTAAGTCATGAATATTTGGACCCATGATCAATTCATGAACAGTGGTTCGGCCTTCGAGCATGCTCACTACGGCAGACATGGAAGGTCGGAGTGCAGGTGATGGATTAGTGCATAACATAGCTACTTTAATCATTCTAGTTGCCTCTTTCTTATTGAACTGAGATCCTAACTTTGGATCTACCAGCTCCATTAGTTTTCCTTTTTGGTTTGAAACAAGGGCCTGTATCAAGCAAATAGAAAAGTATGTAGAAGGAATATGAATAACTAAAAATGTACCTAAAAATCAGAGTTGTTTTAGTAGAATGCATTATATGCGTACAACCGCCAGGAATCTTACGTTATAACATTTCCCATGGCCTAAAATAAAAAATAAAAAACAAAAATAAAGATAAAAAAAATTATAAGTGTACAACTATCAGAAATCTTATGCTATGACATTTTTCATGGCCTAAAAAAAATACGGAAAATTTAGGACCACAAGTGTTAAAAAAAGATCAATTCTGTGCCTAAATTCATTGCGAGTCAAGTTCAAACTAAGAGCTCACAAGCAACACGCATATACTGGACACCTACCCTACGTTGATCTGTTGCCCTGACTTAAAAATCTCATCATTCTGAGTTTCTTTGGCATCAAGTATAATGTCACAGACAGTTGAATAGATAAGTCAAGTCACACAAAAAAAAAAAAAAAGAAAAACAAGAAAAAAAAAAATCTGATCTGATGTCTATTTTTCATGATTTGCATCTATTTATACTTGACATAGTATTGTAAATTAGCATCTTACCCAATCTAGAAGGCAGACATAATTCTCTTGTGGGTGAAATTTTGTGTTTTTTATTCCAGCCACAAGTTCCAACGCAACAACACCAAAACTGTAAACATCTGCTTTATCAGTCAAATAACCCCACAAAGCATATTCCGGCGCCATGTATCCTCTGCACAAAAAATCTATTCATTGATTTCTGCATGATTTACTACTATAAAGATGTATTGAATCAAGTGATAGTTCAAGGAAAAATAAAAAAAACAATAAAAAAAAGGGACAGACCAGAGGGTTAGATAGCATTAAGTAGACTTAGAATTGGCTGTAGCATATTTTTACTACTGATAGCACCTTAAATGCGAAATCTTTTTTGTAGCTTTGGAAATGGTCCAATCATTTATGAACTTTGATGGTTCACTTCTACGCATTTTACATGAATAGGCATCTCTTACAAAAACCAAAAAAAAAAAAAAAAAAAAAAATGTTGCATAAAAACATAATACTTTTATCTATGTTGTCTGATTCTTCTTTTTTAAGGAATGAGTTAAAAAACATTTATGCTATGGAAATAAAATTTCTGTGAATCAATTTTTTCAAACCTAGGTTTTGTCCTCCCATTTATCATATATGGGAAAATTTGGAGTTTTAATGTAAAATAACAAAGTGGAATAATAACATGATTGGAAGCTTGGAGACTAAGTAAATTGGGCAAGTGATTTTATAAAGGGAGAGGGTAGACCAAGAAAAGTGAGAGAGGAGTAATGCTAGAAAGATACATTAAGTGTCTGCTGCAATTGCTATTGCTTGGCTAAGATTGCTCTTGGCTTAGAAACGGAGGGAGCCTATTTAGGCAATATAAAGCCACCCAGAAGTTTCTTGCTACAAGGAGAACTATGCACGAGGGCACAAATGCAAGAAACTTTCGACTTGACAAAACTAATACACTAATTTAATTCTAGATTTTTCCTAGAAAGCAACGGCATCACATGCTTTTTACTGCACAAAAAGTAAAGAAATCAAGCCAATTACCTGTGGCCCACATGCTTTAACAAAATTACAAAATTATTACTTTTAACAAAGGGAATGCTTAGTTATCCTATAAACATTGAATCAACACATTATGCTCAAAATCTGGAAAAAAAAATAATCATGATGAAAATTTGGATGGAAAAAAAAGAATATAAGAACAAATCAAAATCTGCAGTAACAGCAAAAAGAAGGATGACTCACATAGTTCCAGCAACTCTGGTGCTAATGTGGGTGTTCTCCTCTTCATCCAATTTGGCCAGACCAAAATCAGAAATCTTAGGGTTAAGATCCCTATCAAGCAGTATATTTGAAGCCTTAATGTCTCTGTGCACAATTTTTAGTGTTGACTCCTCGTGCAGGAAAGCCAGACCTTTTGCAATGCCAAGGCATATTTTCTGCCTGGTAGACCAGTCCAATTCCAATTTACCTTCTTCAGGACCTTTTTATCAAGAAAGATACCAAATCAATACAGTTCACCGTACAAGTTCTTTGTATATACCATTGAACTGTTTTTAAAGCTCACCAAACAATGAATGTGCAAGACTATTGTTCTCCATGTACTCATATACCAAAATCAATTGTTTTCCTTCAATACAGCATCCATACAGTTTAACTAGATTTGGGTGTTCCAAAGCAGAAATCATGCCTATTTCATTTACAAATTCACGATTTCCTTGCTTTGATTTTGAAGAAAGTTGCTTAACTGCTATACTTGTTCCATCTAATAATAAACCCTGCATTGCAACATTTAACCATGTCAGGCTTACATGTAAAATAACATTGATGAAAAGAAAAGAAAGACAATAGCAAATATATACTAATAGGAACAAAATGAAGTTGTAGATACCTTGTAGACAGATCCAAATCCACCTTCCCCAAGCTTGTTTCCAACATCAAAGTTGTTAGTGGCAGCTTTGATTTGTTTGAATGTAAAGAAACCAGTTCGAAGATCTATTCCCCTCAGAACTGCCCAAAAAACAAGGTTATCTCTGTTGGATTACTTCTTCATTGAACGTTAACAAAATTTTTCACAATGAGAAAGGCAAAGGAAAGACAACCCAAGTAGCAAAAAGGAGCTGCATGCATTAGTTGATTATAGAAGTTCTAGAAAGAAAGTTTTAACCAATCTCAATCTTTTACATTCTTTACATAAAAATTTGTATAACTCAATTGAGCTTTTGACTTGAAATATTGGAGTGCTTTATATTGTCAAATTTACAAACAGAAGCAACATGCTTAGTAAAACTAAGTTTAGAAATTGGTTTATACCTCTTCTGTAATCAATCATGCAGTAGCTTGAGATTGCTAATTCTTTAGCCAAACAACATATTTGCACCTTTAACTTTATAAGGTAGAATGAATGAAAATTTAGCAGTAGTATATTGTCTCGACTATTGAGTACCTTACAAAGTTTTTAAAGCAATAGACGGGAATAGATAACGGTTGTAATTCCTCTAAGTGTAAAATAATAAAAAGAAGGCTCAAGGTCTGAATAGTTTATCATTTACCTTCTTCTCTTGACGTCTTGCCAATGAAAAAGCTTTTCCACCAAAGACTGCCTATAGTTATGAAAATTAGGCATAAAACCAAAGCACCTCCAATCACAATATACATCGTCTTTTTGCTTTCATTAGGAGGTTTGGAATCTACAAAATACCAAAATAGTTGAGAGATTGGGCATGTACCCTAAATTAGGTAATATCACAAAAGAGTAAATTTTTGTAAATACCAACATGGTGTTTTATTATTATTATAATTATTATTCTTATGGTATTTGTATTTTAATATTATGATCTCAAAAAAGACATGAATGATAGGATTAAATAATACTAACACTCAGTTCAATTAACTCGGTCCAACCTGTTGGCTGTCCCTAAAAGAACTGTTAGAAAAATAACCCAAATACATAATCAAGGCAACGCATGCACACACTTTAGCTCTTCCTACTCTTGTATGCTCCTCCACTAATGGGGGCAAAAAGGGTCTGTCACATACACAACACAGTTAATCAATTCTAATACTGATGAGAACAAATAAGTGTAACTATTAGAATGGAGATCATTTAATTTCAATTAAACCAAAAAAAAAAAATAAAAAAAAAATTAAGTCTTAAATATAAAGATTGCACCTTCAGAAACTTTGATAAATTTTAATCCAGTCTTACACTTCTAATGTAAAGGTTGAACGTTTCAAATCTCAAGTTCTAAGATGCACAATTTCCATTGACATTACGACTCTGGTTTTTGTGAAGAAAAATAATTTTTTATGCTTGTTAGGAGAGTGACAAATTTTCTAAAACCAAAAACTAGAAATGATAGTTATACTTTTGAGAATAATTGTGAAGGACACGTCAATTACTAGTGCATTGATTTTGAAAACACAACAAATTTAAACAAAGTTATTATACATACCAGACTCTATTGAGATGGCAGATATAAGAGAACCATATGTTCCTCGCTTAGGAACATTTGTTGTACCTTTCCCAGACCAATGGAAGCGAATCTCTAAAGTATTACTATTAACAACTGTTTTACGTACTACAATCTCTTCCTTATCAACTCCACTAGCTTCCTTTTCAATATCAAAATCCTTCAGCTCCAGTTTTCCCTATAAAAGCAGACATACAGAGTAAAGTTAGACATGTAAAGATTGTACTATCTACAGGTCTATAGTTTTATGGCCCATAGTTTATATTAGCAGTATATTATGGTTCATATAAAATCTTTAGACTTTATTTATATTTTGGTGATAACATATAATTTATAATAGTTTTGATCACAGACCAGTTATTACCAAGTGTAGCTACAAAAGCAGTAAGCAATGCAAATGACTACCTGAATATAAACATCAAACATTCGTCTTCCAACACCAAAATAGGATATATTGTCTCTTAATACTATCTCTGCAAAGTGAAGTGTCACCGTGTAATTTCCATTGACTAGGCATTGAGCATAATATGTGAGTGAAAGAGGAGAAACGCGTGCAGTTGTGTACAATTTGGAATTGTTCATTCTTAGTATGGACATATTTTTTGCTATATAATCATCTTGGGTACTTCTCCTATCCAAGAAATCACCAGTGCTACTAAATCCCCAGTTTGCTGTGTTATTGTGGAAAAACTTTGCTGCACCTCCTGTATCTTCATCCCCTTCATAAGTGATGCTTCCAATGGTGGTTTGTTGTCCTCCGCAATTTATATGCAATGAATAATGTTCTATGAAACAAAACCAACATATAGAAAAACATGATAGAAGGCAATTGAAGTTAACAATATTTCAATTTCTTAAATAGATGAAAGAAGCTGAATATACTTCAGCCTTTTTGCTTTGCGTGAGGATTTAAATACCTTTTGAACATGAATTCAGGCACTTGCTCAAAATCCTATGCAAGTATAGTACAAAGAAGAATCATTATTTTATGCCATAGTATAGTGAAACCAAAGATTCTTGTTATTTTAGTAAATTTGATGCTTACAAATTGTTCTGTCTGGAAAAGCTTCGGTACAAATTGCTGATGTAACAACAAAAGTAGTTACTTATTCACAAGGTAAAAGAAAGTAAAATAAAATATATCAATTGGAAAGCTTTAAAGAAGTGAAAGAACTACTCTTACAAGGTTTCTCGGCAAGTAGGTGGAACAGAAATCTCAGAAAAATTATTGTAAGAAAGATCTATTTGGCTGCATGAAAATGAACATTTTTATCAGCTAATGGAAAGCCAAGAAAAGCATATTGGGGTACTTCAGTATAACCTCTCATATTGTAAATCAGCTTAGTTTAAATAGGATAACAAAACAGGAAAATGTTATCATTTCTTCTAAGAACCAAGCAGAGTTAACCAACTATCAATACAATTTACTACCCACCTTCCTATTTTCAGATAACAAAAAAATATGTGCGTACATGACAAAGGTGATTAACGCAATACATATTGAAGCTGTGTAGTACACCATGTTTCTCAGGAACATTAGTATAGGGCTATAATCTTTTTACCAAGTCTATTTGTAACCAAACTCGAGTGTTTGTGAAAGCCTACAGGCAGGCACCTAAAATAAACAGGGACATACAATATACATGCATATTCATCTCTGTGTCCTCATGCCTTATCTGAATGTTATCCAAGTAAATAATTGATAAAGCCAAAAAGTAAAACATGTAATTTATGAAAAATATAGGAGGAAACATACTAGCGACTATCTCTGCTTTTGAGCCAATCTGGTATAGCCCCAGTGAGAAAGTTACTTGTCAGATATCTAATTAAGAGGCAAAATAACAACATATGAGGAAAATGAAATATTAACTTATATCATTTCTACTTCAAAAGTTCATAATAATAACAATAATACAGCACTTTGAATATCTTGTGGAATAGAAATTTTAAATTTCAAATTTTACATTTGTTGAGGATATATTTCTACCCTGATATGCTCATTGAGGATTGCCCACTTGGAATTTCCACATTCTTTATATTCTTAAAGAACTCTCAATACAGTGTCAAAACTGATAACTAGACAAGTAAGAAAAGCAAAATTGCTGACAATTGTTACTTTCTAAACATAACAGCTTCCATAATATCTAAAAGATAAAACCAATCGCAAAGGTAGACAGGTCAGAGTAAGGGCATGAAAATTAAGCTATACATATTTAAAAATTTCCTAGCCAGTAAATATGGGTGCATTAGCTACCCCTCAGAAGCTAAGATACTAATTGTATTCTGCTTAGGTTAGAGCTCCCATCATCTAAAACTATGCATCCACATTAACTTTGAAAAGAAAGTTTATTATAAATTATAAGTTGGATATCCATATGGGTCAACAAAATGATGGTTCCGTATGACATATAAACTTTACAAAAATCTTTCAGAAGCCAAGTAACCTAGGCACTCAATAACGTTGACACTACTTACATTGTGTCCAATTGCACTAAATCAGCAAAATTTTGAATCGTCCCTTCCAGTCTGTTAAAGCTAAGATCCCTGCAAAATAAAACTTCTGATGTCATGAAAACATAGAAGAAAAGTATCTGAATGACGTTTGATCTGAATATGAAAAATAAAGTCAAGAATTAACAAATATGAAGATTTTTTTTTTTTTAAACATGTTGTATAGTCTGTTTCTTTGCTAAAATTTTGCTAAAAATATATAGCCAATTATGTGTCAAGCCCATTAATAAGTACTGCGCAGCACAAAAAACTGGGACAGAAAATTAAAAGAGCTATTACAAATTTCTAAGACTTCTCATAGTAGATATATATTCAGGGAAGCTTCCTTTTATATTACAGCTCCTTAGCATCCTGCAATTTCAAGAAAGTCCCATAAGCACAAATTTCAAGTCTGATTGCAAGTAGATTATTCAAATTAGAAAGAACCGTGAAGCATAAATAGGACTCACAGTATCTGCATGTCTTTCATGTTTTCTAAATCTGGAAAATCTGAACTCTCACCATTTAGGTCACTAATCCTTCTGGAAAGAGTCACAACAAGATAATTGATAGTTCAAGCATTTTCAGCAATGAAATTTCATAATTTGAAGGCATGAGAAGATTTAAGGAGACCATGCAACAAAAGATTTAATAGTTACTAGCAAGGACTCACAATTCCGTCAAATTATTCAAAATAGAAAGACTAGAAGGAATGGGTCCTTCAAAACCACTTGCTTGCATCTCTCTGTTAACAACACAATTTACACATATTTAGATTATGTCATGGTAAAATACTATGAAAACGTAGGGTATTCTTATGAAAACCTAGGGTATTCTTACAATTTCTCAAGTGATTTCCAGCTTTGAAAGAAGTCAGGGATTCTTCCAGTGAAGTTGTTGCTGCTAATCCTACTGCAAATTATCAATAATTAAAAAGGATCTTTCATAAAACAATCGCATCAGGGTCTTAAATTATTATAGAAACAGTACAAATTAATACTTACAGGACCAGTAATTTGGTCAGATTGCGAAGAGTATTAGGCAATTCTCCTGTGAGATTGTTTGCACTAAGAAAGCTGAAATTATCATGACCAAACAATTGTCACCTCAAGTTTTACTTGATACATTTCATTCCAAAAAGTGGGTCGTGGCATAAGCACATCAAAGAAAATCAACAAAATGGACTTATTGAAGTAAAAAAAATATAGTAATAATAATAAAAAAAGAAAGAACAAAAAGGAAATAAAAATTGCATACTGACAGAGTCTCCAAGTTAACCAATTTTCCAAACTCAGGTGGAATAGTTCCTGAAAACAAGTTGCTCTCCAGGGCCCTGTAAAGCATATTCCTCTAAATGTTATCAACAGACCGTATTTCAAAAATACAACTTCAAATGAGTTCAGAGATAAGTGTGGGAGATTCTGATAACATACAACTCTCTGAGAGTAGTAATGTTTCCCAAATAGGCAGGGATTGGTCCAGATAAATTGTTTACACTGATGACCCTGCAATGGATCCGTTCATTAATTCAATTCCTTTTATAAACCACCTTGAAGTTGAACATGCAGGGTGGAACCTTACAGTATTTCCAACTTTGTAGAAGCCCACTCGTGTGGTATAGAACCGCTAAGATGGTTCTGGCCCAAATTACTATAAGCAATAATGAAAACTTATTAGTGTGAGAGCTAATAGATTGAAGATCATAGAAACCAAAACTAATAATGGGAGCTCTTCATACACATCCTTGAGGAAAGTTAGCTTTGCTAGTGATGGTGGAAGCACGCCATCGAGATCCTGCCCCATGAGGAAACTGTCATAACATGGATAGAGAAAATCATATATTTACAATTTTGGAGGTAAAGCAAGGAAGGAATTTTACAAACACTTGTTATTTTTGAACATATAATTTAACTATTTCAAATTACCATATAATTTAGCACCCAAGACCAACAAATATCATAACATATAACCGCCGGAAACCACCAAACAAACATAACACATAACCGAATTTCAAAATTCTTCAATAGTTCAATTTCGTTTCATATTGCATTACCCAAAAGCATTGAGCAACCAATATCTAATCTTAGACCAAAAAAAAAAAAAAAATTGTTTTTTCCCTGATCCAGAACCTCATGCCTTCACCATAGCCACTTAGCCACCACTTGGACCGAAAGCCCAAAAGTTATACTCCACTGCCAACCAACCTGCTTGGTGAGGAAAGAGTATGGAAAAAGGTACAAAATTTCCAAGTCCACGCTGAGGATGTAAAAATCCAACCAAATCTAAAATACCCATCAGCTCAAGGACTCGCAATGAGCAAAATTGAGTTGAGCTCTCCTAACAGCCAATGAAGTAGATCAGCAGTCTCAATCTGCGTTTCATGGATTCCAGTTCACATTCTCATCGCGGATTCTTTGTCTTCATCAGCAAGAGGGACCGGATCATCAATAAACCCAGATACCTCAATTCCTTCTGGGACCATTCGTAGGTGAAGGAACTTCTTACAGGCAAAATAGATAAAATAAAAATAAAAAAGCATGTATCAGGTTCATCAATATTCAAGGGGACACATTACCGACTTCAATTTCCAAACCCGAGACTGCCCAAAATCCAATGTTTCATATTTTTAGCATAACAGGTGATTCAATCCCTTGTAAAGAGCAAAACAAACAAGGAACAAATTTCCCTACTTTTATCTTTTTCTTAAGAACTATTAATTAAAAGAATGCATTTATCAGTCTGATAACTGGGTATATTATAATATTTTATATATAATATTGTTTTTGTTAGTCTGATAACTAATATAATATATAGTATTATAGTACGTAGAGACGAAAGTGTTGGAGTAGAGGGAATTAAGGAGAGAAATACATGCTCTGGATGTGGCACTGATTGGCAGGGAAGGAGCAATTGCAGACTACCGTGTTGTTGTATTCATCGGTATGTGGGGTGGCCATTGTTGGGATATTGCTGCAGGGATCGCTGAAATTCCAGTCTTTCTTATTCAGTTGTTCACCTATTTCACGAAGGGCTTCCACTGCATAGTACATATAAATATATATATATATATATACATATGTATATATATTATATAGCAATCAAGTTTATAATCTTAATTAGCATACTGGTTTAGCTTGAAGGAGAAAGCTGGCAGAAGCAGAAGCGAGCTTACCCTCATCATGGGGAAGAGTTCCATTAGCAGCTTGAGCTTTGGCCACCAACGACAACACAAGAAAGACTAGATGACTCCGAAACATCATCATCAAACCAAAGTTTGCCATGCACTTCTTCACCTTGCTACCTCCTCTCTTAGTCTGGTTGCAATTTGTTCGTCCCAAAAGAAATATTGTATATGCATTATATGTTCTCTCTTTCCTCTTCATCTTTTCATGTTTAACTTTCAATGTACATAGAAATTTCTAAAGCCGACACACACATAGAAAACAATAGATCCGAGGCCGCCCGACAATGAAGAAATAAGTCAAACTTTTGGATCCCTTTTTGTGGGACCATACTAGTGAATAGAATTTGCTCGGAGCAAGTAATCTATGGATGTTTCATTTTATTGTTCATATTTTCTAATATTCAATGTGAAACAAATTATCTGTAAATTTACAATATTCAAAAACCATTATATATATATATATATACTGGGCAAAAAAAAAAAAAGTGTTTGGTGATAAGAAAACCTTTTTGTTTTTTTTTTTTTGTTTTCTTGCCCAAAATATAATAATAATATATGTATATAATTTACAATATTCAAAAAACATTATATATATATATATACTGGGCAAAAAAAAAAAAAAAGTGTTTGGTGATAAGAAAACCTTTTTGTTTTTTTGCCCAAAATATAGTAATATATATATATATATATATAAAATTAGCATTGCATGTTATCGAAAATATATATATATATATATATATAAGTCCATTATATCCATGTACATAATTTTGTTATGGTTGGGATTTTTTTTTTTTTTTTGTCGGTGGAAGAACGGTGGGGAATATTAGTACCCACCGTTATACTAATGGCCCATATGCCTCCTGCCAACTTCTGTCCCACCAAAATTAGAGCCCACATGCCAGTCGATATATTATGTCCATGTACAAATCAGAATTGGACTTTTCATCAAGAATGTATAGATACAGATAATTGTACTTTTGGAAAACAATATCATTTCTACTTTTTTTTGCGTTTTGCTTTTTTGGATTCCTTATTTATTTATTTATTTTTGGTAGAAACGCTTTAAATTCCTGGGTTTGTTCATATCAATAAAAAATAATTTGCTAGTTACATATGGAGCACGCCACAACATGCTGTAGCCATTCGCCAAAAAACAACTAGTTCTAGCACGCAGCTACGCAAAGTTAACATACTACCTGCTCTAGCGCACATAGAATATTTTGGCCTTTATTTAAAGTGTTGTTTGTTAACCTGACTTAGAATTTAAGAAAGAATATTGAGTAGCTATAATTCTCAAATGATTTCCATTAATATGAATCACTGAATTTATACACAAGTTGATAACAGCAATTTAGAGGATAAGCTCATCCTAACTAAGTGAATTAATCTACACAACATAAAAGCGTAAATACTACATAATCAGTTGTATTAAGAGATAAATCAGTAAAACTAAGTATGTACCATCAGAATAAACTATATATTATCTCTTACAATCTCCCCTTCAAGCTAACATGGGAGAGGAACGAACAGTCTGCTTGGAACGTATAAACAAAAACCATGAAGCAGACAATGCTTGGCGACAACATCAACCATCTGATACAAGGACAAAACATGCCAAACAACTAGATACATTAAGTCAACCGTGTGACGAATGAAATGAACATCAACTTCTATATTCGGATGAGCATGGAAAACAGGATATTTGGCCAACGCAATAACACAAGTTATCACACCACAACATAGGAGGTTTAGTGATTGGAACATACAGTTCACGAAACAATGAACGAAGCCGAACAATTTCAACAATGTCACTTGCTGGACTTCAATACTCAGCCTTGGCCGAAGAACGGGAAATAGTAGATTGTTTCTTAGCACACCATAACATTAAATTTGAACCAAGATATAAACAATAGCTTGTAGTGGATTTTCTATCATCAAGACTTTTAAATGAGAAAAATGACAAAACAATGATCTAAGAATTCTCATATCTCTTAAATATCTAAAATTATGTTTGAACCTTCCAATAAGTGTCAAGTGGCTTGTGCATGAACTATGACACTTGATTGATTGCAAAATCTACTTCAAGCTGGGTTATGGAAACATACTGAGAACCACCAACAATATGCCTATTTAAGGTTGGATATTAAACAAAGTTTCCTTGAAAGCTTAAAGTTGTTGTCCACTAATCATAGGTGTAGATATCGGTTTGGCATCATGCATCCTGACCTTGTACAAAATATCTTGAATGTACTTATTTTGAGACAATAATAAACCATCCATGTTACAACAAACTTTAATCCCAAGGAAAAAGTTTAATTGGCGGAGATGTTTTAAAGCAAAAAAAGAGTTTAATTGTTGAACTACAACATAAATATCTTTGTTACCAGTAAGTATGATATCATCAATGTAAGCAAGAAGGTATAGGGTAGAGGTAGAGGAATAACAAGGAGAGATCATATTATGATTATGTGAACCCAAGTTGCACAAGTGCTCATCCCAATTTGGAGAACCACATGTGAAGAGCTTGTTTAAGGCCATATAAAGCCTTTTGTAACTTGTAGACCAGATGTTCTATTCATGGTGACGAAACCTGATTGTTGACTCATATAAATTTCTTTATCAAGTTCCACATGCAAGAATGCGTTTTTGAAGTCGAATTGCCTCAAAGTCTAATTACATGCTAATGCAAGTGTAAGGAGAACACGAATGGTGATATGTGCAACGACCAGTGTGGGCAAGTACGGGGCACCGATAAACTATCTAGTGTCCAATCAGACATCGCCTGAGTGTAGATTAGGGGATGAGTCAAATGTAATAATAGTCACTCTCATAATATTGTGCTCAGGCGAGAATAGTCCAAAGATGAGTGACCTCCTAAAAAGCTCTAAATAAAAAACAACATATCGAGTACAATGGCTAAATTGAGGATAATATCAACAAAGAATGACAAGCCTGCTAAAGGATAACTTGTATATAACTTGCACACTAATTCAACATAATAACCAACAATCTTAAGGCCAAGGAAAGGAGGGCAGCTGATGCTCACTGTGGGAAATACTTGTCAGCCTTCAAGTCCATGGCATCCATAGAATGACCGTAATATAATAACCAGTTATTTTGCTGCCAAGGAAGGAGGCAACTGATGATCGCTGTGCAAATATACTTGCCAACCCTCAAATCTATGGCTTCCACAGGGTAATCATACATATTTGCGTGCTAAACAATAAATACAGTACAGAACACCGGTATTGTATGACGCATTTAAAAACTATAAAAATTTACAATATTATAAATGTCGGGATTTGATAACATACCATTGGGTTTGATACACTTTTGTTAAACCCATAAAATTCTATATTTACTTTAAATAACCACATAAATCCAATTAATTATTACCAAAATAATTTCAATTTCACAAATATTCAAATGCACAAATATATTTTATAAATTAAAAATTATTATTTTTCTTGAACTCGTAAAATTAATTTCTGCAACAATTATATTAAATCACATAAAACTCACACATAAATAACCATACGTAAAAATATTTTATTTTGCATAATAAAATCAACAATAAAATATAACAATAATTTAACACAATAATTTCTTTAAAATCCTAGATATAAATTTCATGCATCAAATATATTTAAATCACATAGAATCTGCACAATAAAATTAAATAACAAGTTTTTTAAATTTTTAAAACATACATAACATTTTTCGGAATTTTAAATAATACAATATATATATATACAACATCTATATGTACACAGGTATATATGTTCATCTATATACATTCATATATATATATATATATATATATATTCAAACACACATATGTACATATAGTCATATACATATAAACACAATCTTTTTAACAAGTATATACATGCTAATATATATATTTATACAAATCTATCTATCTATCTATCTATATATATATTTTTTTCATATACACTCATATATACATATATATATAATCACATATATTCACACACATATATATTCATATATATATACAATTCTCTTAATAAGCATATATATATATATATATATCCATAGAGACAGTCTGTGGTGCGGACGTCAGTACGGTTTTAAAATGCAGACTTCAGTATTGAAGACGGTTACTGAGACGACTGTTTTTGAAGAAACCGTTATCAATATTGAAGTCCGCACCACAACATGGTGTAGATTGTTCATACCGTAAAATTTTCTTATACCCATATACGCAAATATATATATACACATTTACACACATACCAAAGGAGTCCCCACATATACTTATATATATAACAAGAATATGCATTTGCAACGGACATGCACATATTTATACATGAACTTGTACATATATACACAATTTAAAAAAAATATATATATCACATTAAATATAAAATTTACTAAAAAATTGAAACTTTTCAAATACACTACCATAATTCACAAACAAAGTACAAATGGAAACCTAAAGATATTAGGACCACGCTATTGACCTCCGTTGGATCAATACGACCGTGGTAGTTAGAAAATGATCAGAAAAATTTGGCCAAAGTTCAACTCGCCATTTCTCCAAAATGGTAGAGAATTGAGCTGAAGGGAGCTCAAGAGGTCCAAAAATGGTGGAAGGGAGGATCAATTCAATCGAGAGGTGGCTGGATCATTGAAAAATCGGCTTTAACATCGCCGGTGAAGGACGCCTGATCTGGGTGTGCCGCATTCCACACGAGCTCCACTCTCATTCGGCGCATGTGGTGCACGGACAGTCAGAATGACCAGAATCCGGCGAGGCCGAGAGAGAGAGAGAGAGAGAGAGAGAGAGAGGAGACAGAGCTTTGCACGCAAGTGAGAAGGGAAGAAAAAGAAAAGAAAAAATAATTTTTTATTAAGGATGACACATGGTATGCTCCTATTGAGGCACGTGGCATGTTTCTAAATGTAACATATGGCACCTTTCAATTGGTGACATGTGGCACAAGTTAGAGACTCATTTAAATATTCTATTACTCAGTAAAAAAAACAAAAAAGATACGACTTTATAGACCCATAACTTTTCAACCATAGATTCAAATTAAGTGTCCTACCATTCTACGGACTCGTATCAACGAGTACTATCATATAGTACATGTGTCAGCATCAAAATCTATATAGATAAAAAGTCAACTCGAACTCACTGATAAGTTCGGGTCGTATCTTGTTTTAACCATAACTTTCTAATTTTAGCTTCGATTTTGGCGTACTACTAGTCTACGAACTCATGTTGATGAGAACTTTACCATGGTATCTCGATTAACATGAAATGCCTCTCATGATAAAAAGTCATTGGTGGGACCCACTTGATCAATCCCGATCAATCTTGGTTAAAAATTCAAACTCAAGGCATTTTTTCATGTTGGAGTGTTACATGGCGAGCTATATATACTCGCTCATCTTTACTCAAACACTTACATCCTCTATATTTGTAATTGTAATCAAGAAAGCTATAAGAAGTTGAATGAAACATGAGCTTTGTTATATTAATTATGTAGAAGAAAGCAATATTTTTTGTAATAGAAGAAGGCAATGATAAACGTTTACTTTTTCCATATTGACATTCAAAACAAATGGAACTACTATTGAACTGGAAAATTTGATATTACAATATCTCATAATTGTTTTGATCACTTTAAGAGAAGGTGTCCTAACCTTTAATACCACAAATGCAATTTAGACACACTTACATCATTATTAGCAACTAAAGCAGTTAACTTAGATGAAGTTGAATTGTTATTGAAAGAAACAAATTTCCAAAAAAAAAATATGAACTTGTTGAAAGCAGTCAAGGCTTGATTTATTTAGCCTATATGTTCCACGTTCTTATTCTACACTGCTCCTAATATCTAATGCATATAATGATGTCTATGCCTTCCTTGAAGTAGTATTGCCTCAGTAGCTTCATCCTTAACAAAAAATAAATAAATATATTAGGATGAAATTCAATGAAAACATTATTATCATGTGTGAACTTTGAGACATGCAATAAATTCTTAGTAATTTTCAAAATATGTAGCAAATTCTTTAAATGAAGATGTGTACTATGAGAAAAAAAAATTAAAGATGAGCAATGTTAGAGATCATCAAACCTTTACCATTGCCCATAAATATCTTTTTATGAACTAG
Source organism: Ziziphus jujuba (assembly GCF_031755915.1). Lineage (NCBI taxonomy): Eukaryota > Viridiplantae > Streptophyta > Magnoliopsida > Rosales > Rhamnaceae > Ziziphus > Ziziphus jujuba. The sequence goes on from NC_083379.1 coordinate 29,163,737, forward strand.
TATACTCTTACTTATTCATAAGATTGGCTGCATCAAGTCTGCGATGACTAGTTGCATATAAATTTGGATTCTAGTTAGGATCAATTAGAGAATCTGGAAGAGTAGCAATAATAGACATGTTTGTTTTGATTATTTGGATGTTGATAGTTCCAACATTGTGGGGTTATGTGACCTCCTCTTCCACAAATTTGATAGATGGGTTTTTTGGACAAGTTGCTTCTAAATTCTCTTCTATAGCCCGACCACAACCACAATAGCTACCTCATCCTTTGTAGTTGTTATTGTCATTCTGAAAGGTTCCATATCCTCTATATTGAAAAGGTTCTCTAATTTTGAGTGTTAGATCGATGGGTTTTGTCAAACTTGTTTGCAGAAACTATTTTGTTTGAAGAGATATTGACCTGCATTGAATCATCTGTAAAACTGTGTTAATCCATACAAGATTTACATGCCAAAAGCATTGAACATACATGAACTCATCTTGTTGATTCCATCCTTAAGGTGAAAGAAATAGCAAAAGCGTCATATTCAATACCAAGACCACTTGAGATATATATGAAGGATTTGATCCTCCTATGGAACAATATGACCTGCAGAAGCAAGAGGTTTGGTAATATCTTTAATTTTTAAGAGATACTTAGCAATAGTTGAACCTCCTTTCTTAATTGTTTGTAATTGAAGCTTGTATTTCATCTTTTGTGCCTGTGATTGTGAGGGAAAAAAGTCATTTAGATGTTTTCCAAACCTAAAAAGATGTCTCATATCATGCTATTTGACTTTGGACATTAGGGGTCATTGATTTTAGTAATCAGAACATCAGAATTTGATATAGTTGAACCAAAATGATGTAGGCATTGTTGACAATTCCTTTTTGTTTATCAGCTTCTATCAGAAATTCAACTAGCACAACATCTTTATCATGAATGTATTGTAGCATCTTGTTTCCTTTCACACCAGCACTTGTTGCTCCCATTGAAGAAAGTTATTCTCATCACGTTTTATTGAAAGTGAATAATTGAACATCCTAGAAATTTGAACATAGACGCAGGCAAGTTTTGAACAGTAGGTATCTTGCTAATGGTTCATGATGTTTTTGCCATAATTAAAAAAAAAAATGGGAGAAAGGACTTTCAAGGATCTATTGATATGCTTTTATACCAAATTGTAATTTAAGAAAGAATATCGAGCAAGTATAATTATCGAATAAGTTTCCATTGATATGAATCACTAAATTTATGCACATGAGTTGATAACTATAGTATAGAGCATAATCTCATCCTAAGTGAATTGATCTACACAACATAAAAGGATAAGTACAACATAATCAATTACACTAATAGAATAAATTAGTAAACCTAAGTACATAGTATCAAGAAAAACTATTATGTCTAACAACCTAATTGATTTTGTGTTTTTCTCTACTAAGTTGATTGTAGCTTGTTTACTTGAATAGTTTGTTAATGTTAATTTATGCTACTTAGATATCTTTATAAATTGTTAATTTAACGAGGAAAAAAATATAAAATGAGTCACAATTTGAAATTGTCTTTGTTTTTAATTTTTGTTTTCCTATCATTTCTTCACATCAATGGTTAACTAATATGTCTAATGAACTATAAGTTGAAATTATGGCACTTGTTTGTGCAAAAAATTGTAAATCCAAGGCTAGATTTACAAAGCCAAATTGTGTGTTTTTGTTATGTTTGTCTAGCTTAGCGTAAGTTTTGTAAAAGAGCAAGTTAGATGTAGTTTTGAAGACTAATTCATGAAGAAGTAAGCTTGAGGGGCTTGAGCTACTTGTCACCTACTTAAGCATGAGGTGTCAGGACCATGAATAAGCCTTAATATTCAAGCATGACAATGCCAGGCTTGGAAGCACCACAAAGTAAGCCTACTTATGACTAAGTAAGGTTATGTTTACTCATGTTAAGCCATGGTTAAGTTACTTCAAAGTGAAGGAAGTGAAGTTGCATTCACACTTCAAGGTTACTTCATTGTTAAGCAATGTTGGAAGTCAGTTTTGTAAGCCATAAATAGAAACTAAAAGTGTGTCCTTGGATCAACCAAGAGTGAGAATCCTTTAGGGGATCACTAATAACTATATCAAAGAGTGAGATTGTATGTAGGATCATTAATAACCTAGAGAAAGTAAGAATCCTTTTAAGATCACTAATATCATGTTCTAATATAGAATTCTTATCGCTCCCATTATTGTGTTCCTTTTGGTTTTAGTATTGTCTGTGTCTTTTAGATATTGGAATATCCTATGTCTAGATTTGTAACAATGCTTTCAATTAATGAAGACATCAAGTTCACTTTCATTTTATCTTTTCTATATATCATCCTTTCTAGTAAAACTAAGAGTGGTTTAGTCTAGCAATACTCTTGCATACAACACTTAATCTTATTGAGTGTACACCTTTCCAATTTATCCTTTTGAACCAACTTTTCCTTCCAACACTATAATTATCATGAACTACTAGAAGCAAACAATAAAAATAAGCAAATTATTCATAGTTTAGGGGGAGAAAAAAAATTGAACAAACATTAATAGACAACATCTATAAAAAAAAAAATATTCTTTTAGCATTTAAACAACATGAGCTATGGGAGACTGATCAAATTTAGCATTTAAAGGAGGAAGTAGGAACTAGGAGATATGTTTCCATATGTATGGATAATATCTTACCTTTTGTCAAAAAAAATAATAATAATAATAATAATAATAAAAAGAAAAAAAAATAAGAAAGAAAGAAGATAATATCTTACCTGAAAAATTGACAAAGAGAGAGATTTAAATGACGTAGTTTTCATTAATAAAACAAACACACATTCAACCAAAAAAAAAAAAAAAATTGCAATGGGCACACAAACAGCTATTGACAATGTTTTGACAGTAATCTAAATGATTTCAAATTCTAATGAGTTATTTGAAAACTTTTAAATCTTGATATTTAAATATCTTGGTATTTGAATTAATGCTTTAATCCTTTTGAAAAATAATTGTTTTTGAGAAAGTCGATTTGAAATTGTATATTTTTAAGCATGTTTAAGTGTTTTATATTTCAAATTGCTTAAAAATAATTTATGGTAGTATATATTTCATTGTTTAATATTTATGTTTTGGCATAAACTAATGATTAAGAATATTTGAAATATTTAAATAAATGGTTGGGCTTGAATATTAAATTCTAATTTATGGTACTGTATTTATTTGAGAACAATGGAAAGTATGATCTTGAAAGGATTATTTATGAATGCTATATTGTTGTTTTTAAAAGGTGTACCATGTTGTACCAGTAATTCTATTTTATTTTATAAGTTGTCCGTATGTTATAACACCTTGTAGCAAAGTGTACCAAAATCTTTCACATTTTGACTAAGTTGGATGGAGTTTTGCTTTGACTAAAGCACCATTTCGAAGCACATATCATCCCAAATTTGTAGACAGTAGCATATTAAAATTAGAGTTGGGATCAGAAAGTTATGATCAAAATAATGTGCTGTCCAGATTGATCGAGGGAACCCCACATTAACTTTGTATTTGTATGAATTATGGTTTTGACTATATACCATTGTATAGTGCTCATCGATGAGTCTGTAAACTAGTGGCATGCTTAATTTAAACTTTTGGTTGAAAAGTTATGGATATGTAATGTTTTAATTATTACTTTTGGATTGACTTTACTGGGTATTTGGACAACATATGTAAAATATGAGATTAAAAGCCACAACTAACACGTGCCATGTGTCAGCACTAGGGCCTTTCCCATTAGTGTATAGTGGCATGAAAGATGGTTTTAATTGGCCACTTGGCACATGAGAGAGGAGAAAGAGAGAAGAGAGAGTGAGAGTGACCAGCCACCATTCATCGGTCGATCCACCCATGTCCAACCTCCTCCCAGCCACATGTACCACTCGCCAAATAGCCCACTCAATGGCACACTAACCTCCCAAATTTCACAATAAGCAAGCTGACAACACATCTGGATAAGAGCATTTCTGCGGTAGTAGCCATAGCAACTTTCGTGGCTTATTTCTCCTTTTCTGGCCATTGTTTTGCCTCACCACCACTACCACCCTTTTACCCATCTAAAAACCGTTATTTCCATAATTTCATGACTAGTGGACAAGCGACGTGCCAACACTGATGACTTTTTCCAATGATGGTGGTGGCTCACTGATCTCCCACTTCCAATAAATTTCTAGATGATCACCAAAGCATTCCACCATTTTTGACCCTTCAAAACCTAAGTCACTAATACTCAACTCTAGCTAGTTTGTGAGATCTAAAAGCATTAAGTTGACTTTCTAATGCGATCCTGACCATCGTTGGCCAAATCTCTTACATGTAAGACTTGATTTGTGATTCTCGTACTCTAAGCTTTGCTTTAGTCTATTGGTTGTTAGTTTTGGTTGAGGTTTTATGTTTAAGTCCATGGGTAAATTGTGTGTAAAATGCTCAATAAAAGTAATATTTTAATCGATATTGCATTTTGTTGGTATTTTAGGCATCCGTGTGAATTGAGGAACATGTCCTCTGGAGGATCTGGAGTGATTTACATTTTTGGGTGAAGAGGTACATTTTCGAAAGCATATTTTTGGGAATTAATTTATTTTATGTTGTTATGAAATTAATTTATATTTTTGGTAGCTATTTTGCATTTTGAGCATTAGTCGCCCCTTTTTTTTTAACCATAGAATGGCAAGTTGTTAGCATCAACGTCTTGGTATGTCAAGGTGTCCGATTAGCCGTATCTCTATTTATTACTTACCATGCGCCACATGGCATTACTTGGTATATGGTGTGGTGCATTATGTTTACACCTGTTATATGTTTTTTTTTTTTTTGGTTAAAGTTTTTAAATTTATTTATTTATTTAATTTATGATTTTAAAATGTTTAATTAACTGTTTATTATTCTATTCAATTGTTTTAATTATAATATTTATTATATTATATTTTTCACCTTAATTTTTCTTATTTATTTTAAAAGAATATTTTTGGAACATTTATCTAAATAATATTTTATTTTATTTTTAATTTTTTAATTTTTTTTCCATAATAGTATTTAAATATGTGGGGATACAAAATTATCGGTTTTGTGAAAATGATCTTAAATAAGGAAACTTTTCAAATTGAGTGAACTACTGAGATTTTTGAGAGAAAATTATTCTTTTAAATATTTTTTAAATTAAATTTGTTAAACTTTTCCTTATTAGTATTATATTATTGTTATTCTTACTATTATTAATTAAATAGATGCTATTCACTGGGATGATTAGTATTTCTTTGTTTTTCAACCTATTCCCTTATGTCTGGATAGCTAGCAAAAGATCGCCAGGTTGTGTGCCCTTTTAATTGCATCCTTCCATTGTTATGTTCAAGTAGAATTCTTCATTCCACCTCTTATATTGCTTTTTTCTATTATTTTATATTATTTCTTTTGTTTTTGTAATAGTTGTTTATTAAAATATTTTCAAAATGCTATGGGATCGAATTATGGATTGAATTATGGGCCACACTGTTTCTATTTCCTGGCCACTGTATTGAATGACACCAATGGAGTAAAGGATTTGAAAGGTTCAATTGTAAGAATTAGTGGATACAGCTTTTATCATAGTGTAGCAACTTGGGGAGTACTAGTCTTATTGTTAAAGAAGCAAGATAGTAACTTGAGGTTGTGCATTGATTACATGTAACTTAATAAAGTCCCTGTTTCGAATCGGTACCCATTACTAAGGATCGATGACCTATTTGACCAACTGCAAGGTGCAAAGGTGTTCTCGAAGATTGATTCGAGGTCTGGATATCATCAGTTGAGGATTAGGGAATCTGATATCGCTAAGACTATTTAAAAACTCAGTACAGGCACTATGAGTTCCTCGTGATGTCATTTGGGCTTACAAATGCTCCAGCAGCCTTGATGGATTTGATGAATCGTGCATTCCGCCCATATTCATATCGTTTTTTAATCATGTTTATAAATGATATCTTGATTTACTCAAATAGCAGGGAAGAGCATGTGAGGCATTTAGGAAGTGTGCTGCCTTAAGGCAACATAAACTATATGCCAAGTTTAATAAATGCGAGTTTTGGTTGGACAGAGTAGGATACGTTAGGCATATAGTATCAACAAATAATATCTATGTAGACCTCAAGAAAGTAAGAGTTGTGTTAAATTGGGAACATCCTACCACAATGATTGAAGTATGGAATTTCCTTACGTTGGCAGGGTACCATCACTGTCTTGTTGAAGGGTTCTCAAAGATAGCTAGAGCACTCCATTACTTAACCCAGAAGAGAGTTAAGTTTGAATGGATGGATAAGTATGAATGGAGCTTCCAAGAATTAAAAAAAAAAAGATTGACATTAACTCATGTTCTAACCATCCCAAAAGGAAATGGGGGTTTCAAAGTCTATTGCAATGCATCCCATCAGAACTAGAGTGTAACTGCTTATGCTTCAAGACAATTGAAGAAGCATGATTTGAATTACCCTACTCATGATTTGAAGTTTCTTGCAATAGTCTTCGCTTGAAGACTTGGATGTCATTATGCATCTTTAAATTCACCTTTAAAAAAAAAACAAAATTGTTGCGCCTGGGTAATACCCCATCCTTTTTTTCTTTTCTTTTTTTTGTCTGTTAAATTTTTAACAAATTTATCATATGGGCGGCATATAAAGCAAAAAATAAGGTTAAAAGTGCAAATCTGTATACTTTAAAGTGAATGGCACAAAATTTTCCAAATAAAAAAATTAGCAAAAAAATAATAATTTTTTATTAAGAGGAATTATTATATTGTAATAAATAAGTAAAGCATTAAAAAAATGTAAATGGTTTTTCGAGTAATATAATTAATAATCTGTACATATTGTAGAGATTCAAAATAAAACTTTAAAAAATAAAGACCTGTAAAAAAGTTATCAAGCATTTGAAAAATCTAAAATAAAATTTTGAAAAATTATTTTTATAAAGTATGTTGTTTATTTTATTGCATGTATTTTTTTTTTATATTTATAATTATACTTTAGAAAAAAAATACTTCTATGGATTTTATAATATGTATTTTTTCCATAAAATTGTTATTTTCCAAAAAATTGATTTTTTTAGTGCACATCAAATTTTGTTATTGGTCTTATATTTTTTAGCATTTTTATTTTATTTTATAACATCTTAATAATAATTAGTACATATGATAGAGATTCAAAATAATTAAAAAATAAACACCTATAAGAAAAGCCATATGATAGTTATAAAATCTAAAGAAGATTTTGAAAAGTTATTTTTATAAAATATGTTCGTTTATCAATAACATGGATTTTTTATATTTATATTAATTATTATGACAAAATATTTTTATGATTTTCTAATATGCATTTTTTTAATAAAATTTTTACTCTTCAAAAAGAAAAATTGTTTTTAATGTATGTAAAAAATTTTTATTGGTCTTTATTTGTCTATTTATGTCTAACATATATATTGTATGTAAGGATTCTTTATTTCTATTTTAGAGAAATAACGTTTGCAATTTTTTTTTTTTTCACTAACTTATTAAAAAAATAATAATCTTCTTTAATTGTAGCATCCGAAATTTGAAGATTTACTGTTTCTTAATTTCCAAGAAATATTTATGGTGCTTGTGTTTTTGTTTTTAATTTTTTTTATTAACCTTATTGTCGGAATTTAAAAAAAAAATATTTATTCCTTTTGAAATTTACAAGTTTAAATTGGAGACAAAAGTTAATTCGAGAAATTAGTTTTTCTTGTATTAAATTATATATAAGTACATGTACAAGTTTATTTATCTCGTATACTAAGAATTTTTTTTTTATTTAAACCTTGGGAATTTATTAATTTATGCATATAACCTATATTTTTACATTTGGTGGAATTAAAATTTTTTTAGTTAAAAATTTATTTTGGAAAAATTTGTCTTGCTAGAAGGGGACATGTGCTGGAATTAAATTACATGCAAAGTCATTTTTGATGTTTACCAACGATAACCTTGTAAATTACCCAAAGTGCCCCTCACCATTCTAGCATATAAAAGGCCTCAAACACCATTTAATTTCACTGTTCCCCTTCATTTTCCACTCCAAAGCTAAGACCCGCCCTTCTCCCAACACCACTAAACCATGATCACCACCACTATAATATCCATTTCTTCTCTCTTGTTCAAACGTGACTACATTTTGTGTTAGGATCCATCTAAAATCCCTTTTTGGAGCCTTAGATAAACCCTAATCTCAGGAAAAATCTTACCAGACCGTCCTATAAAAAATTCGGTAGCATCTTCCCTAAAAGTTGAGTATGTCCCAAAAATTATCTGCACGAAAACACACTTCTTTACAGTACCACCTTATCCTTCCTATTTTATTACAAATAATGCCACAAATGGCAGCATGTCGATAATAAAATATAAATATAGATGGACATATAATAGAAATAATTTAATAAAAAAAGAAATTCATTTATATAATTTATTTAATCATTTAGAGTTCTTGGCTGGCTTTGCCGCCTTCCTCAATTTACTTTCTCTATTTAATTCCGCTCATATTCTCTGCTCTTATTTCATTAGTTCTTTAGTTCTTTAACATTTTTTTCTCTCCTGTTGGTATTAGAGACATAAGTGTTCCGATCTGTATCTTGCTACTTTCTTTAGCGCCTGTAGAGTGTTATATCTGGTTAATTCATTCAGTTTCATATTTACTTTCTTTATCTTTATTTTCTTCGATTTACTCTTGCTGTACTGCTTCTTTCTGAACCTTGCTGAACTATAAATCCTAGGAGAGGTCTGAGAGGATGTCGGTCTAAAAGGTTTAGGAACAGGATGGAAAGATGTATGCAATAGTAGATTTAAGTTTATAAAGCTTTAAAAAGTAAATTTTGAAAATGGATAGATTATTTAGATCTAATTCTTCTACTAGTTCTAGATTAAGTACTAGTTCTAGATCATCACTAAATGGAAATCAAATACTAGACATAATCAACGAAGAACATTATAGTTTTTCTTCTAATGAATCAATCACGATTGGAGTATTCCTCCAGTACCACATAGTGATATTTATCATCACAAAACTTGGTCTTTATCTTCATTTAAAAGTGAATCACACATTAAAACAGTTGAACAAGTTTACACAATCAACAAAGATCACAAAACCTGCCAACTACTTAGTAAAGATAGTATTAAAAAACATTTACATGATGGTCACCATTTCCTACATATAAGTTTAGTTCAAATTGGAATCAAACCCTTTACAAAATTAGGGATCAATTCATCTATTTTATTATGTCTTAGAGATGCTAGTTTTAAAAACTTTAATGAAAGCGTCTTTGGAGTCATAGAAACAAGTTTATGTAATGGTCTAGTTCATTTTTACTGTTACCCAGATTTTCCAGTCAGTTTAACAGATCCATGCATTTTAAAAGTCTTAACTTTAAACATAAAAACCTTAGGTTATAGGTTTGACGAAGGTCGCCAACCATTAGCCCTAATTTACAGAATTCATTATAAAGTCTTAAGACCTAACATGAACTTCAAAGCTAAAAAACATAATGCTAGAGGTCATACCATGTTAATCCAGAGTTAATGCCAAGGTTTAAATATCAAAATCCCTAAAATGATCAAATGGTCCGATATCAATTTACCCTCTGGTTGGGTATTAACTGATGTCCGAGCTCCAACCCCTATTCAAAACATTTTAACCAACACTGAATTCATCTCACAGTCTGAAGATGGGTCAGTAAGAATCACCTTTGATAGACAACCTAGATCTAATAAACTCTTAGGAGAAACCTCCTTAAGAAAATCTTTTAATTAACCAATCATAGAATCCATATCTTCTGATAATATATCTATTTCAAATCAATTGATCAGCACTGGAAATACCTACAATTGTTTTTAGATATTGTCAAAAAATATGGTTTAGTTCTTTCAGCTTCTAAATTAAAATTATTTCAAACAAAAATTAGGTTCTTAGGCTTCAATATTTACCAATCTCAGATTACCCCAATCACTTGAGCCATAGAATTTGTTGATAAATTTCTTGATGAAATTTTGGATAAAAACCAGTTACAAAGATTTTTAGGCTCCTTAAATTACATTGCCGAATTCTATATTAATTTAAGAATCAAATGTAAACTTTTGTTTGACAAACTAAAATCAGAACCCCCACCTTGGTCTTTAGTTCATACCAAACTTGTCCAAGAAATCAAAACCCATGTTAAGACTCTTCCTTGCCTTGGCATTCCTTCACCAGATTCATTCAAACTTGTTCAAACTGATGCCTCTGAAAATGGCTTTTGCCATATTCTACTTCAACAAATCACTCCTGAATCACCCGAACAAATCATCTGTTTCCATTCTGGAACATGGACTTCTTCTCCAATAAATTATAGTACTATTAAAAGAGAAATTTTTATCTTTAGTACTATGTATATCTAAATTTCAAGATGATTTACTTAATCAAAAATTTTTAGTTCCTACTGATTGCCAGAGTGCCAAATATGTTTTGGAAAAAGATGTTCAAAATATTGCATCAAAACAAATTTTTGCCCGATGGCAAGTTATACTAAGTATTTTTTATTTTGAAATTGCATACATTAAAGGTAATCAAAATTGCATTCCTGATTTCTTAACCCGTGAATTTCTGCAGGGAAAGGTTTCTCACCCGAGGCCTCACCACGCCTTAAATAAACCAAAAGGGGTCATCTACCCCTCAACCCAATCAAAATCCTCCTAAGCCAGCTCAGCCACCTAAACTTCAAGATTCCCAATCTACTCCTAATCAAATAATCACAGCTGAATCAACCCACTTATCTCACCCAATTCCAGCAAGCCATATCAATTACCAAACTGCTCTAATCCAATCTTACAATCCTTACAGTCTAGTTCCTAGCCAACCATTCACTCCAATCAATCAAACTCAACCTAAATCATCTCCATATTTTGATATCACTCGTAAATTATTATTTTATGTTGAACCTCTTAAAAAATTTCCTATAGTCACTCAAATTGTTCATCAGTTTCTTCGCCCAAATTTCCATTACATTCCCAATGCCCCCGGCACCAACCTAAAATATTATACTACCATTCTCCAACATACTAAATCAGTCATAATTACCCCTCTTTTTGCTAAACAAGACAACCAAACTATCATTTCCCATAAATTTTGGATTCACAAAATTCTTACTCTTGAAGAATGGAATCAACCCCCTTTTCAATAAAAAACAATCACCACTCCTGGTGATACCAATATGTTTAAATTACTCTTTTAGTTATTTTGATTATATTAATGCTTGGGAAAATATTTTCTTACATCAAAATGAATCATATTCCCATTCATCGTTTATTAGTTGGGATTCCAAATTTCAACGAAATTTTCCTAGTTGGTTTTTTCAGTGGTAGTGTGACCATGGCCCAGCCATAGAACATCTTCCACCCAAAATACAACATTTAATTTCCCACTTCAAAAAGAATTACAAAATCACCAGACAAGAAACTGATTTTCCTATTGAAATGGTATTCATGTCCAAATATAAAGTCTCTTGGATATACAAATGGCAATATCACAGAGAAAAATACATTGTTTACTATATCCATTCTGATCGCACACATACAATGGTCATGGACGAATTTCCTATTCTTCCCATTCTAAAAATCAAACCACCTTCCAGTCAAACCTCGATAAGCTCAACAAAATCAAAGAAAGAATTGCTTGCTCATATTCAAAAATTAATTGCAGAAGTAGACCAATTATAAAATGATTCAGACACATCTGATGATGCTTCAAGCCACCTAAAAGAAGAATCAAGCAGCAGCAACTCAAAACATATTGCCGAATCATCCACCAGATGAGCAGACTTTGTCTATCAAGATAGTCAAGATCCCTATGATTTAGGATCTGACTAAACGACAATCAACTTTGGAATCTTTGATAGTGCTGAGTTACTTTCAGTATTCCACTCATAAAAACAGATCATGAGAATCACTATTCATAATAACTATTCATGAACAGTAAAAAGTACAGAAAAGCAGATACTGTTCACAGATACTATTCACCGACATAATCACAAGATCGACAAGATTCGTAATCATTCAACCAGCCCTCCTTTCCCGATATAAAGGAGCCTCTCCCTCTCATTCAAGGAGGAGCTAGTAAGAGCTTAAGGAGAATTTCTTTCTTGTCAGATTTTGATTTTCTTCCTTCTTTTCTCCCTTCTCATATTTACTTTGCAATCAAAATATAAGTGCATATTGTAATCAACTGAGTGAACTAAGTGCATATTGTAATCAACTGAGATACCAATATTTGGTATTTCACTGTAATCAAGTAAGCATTTATGCATTTATTTTAAATCATTTATTTTAATTATTTATTTTATATTGCTTGGCCGGTTCTACCGCCTTCAATATATTTTAGTTAATTCATTTATATAATTTATTTAATTATTTATAGTTCTTGGCTGGCTTTGCTGTCTTCCTCAATTTCTCTATTTAATTTCGTTCATATTCTCTACTCTTATTTCATTAGTTCTTTAACACTCTCTATCCCCTGTTGGTATTTTAATTAAGGAATTAATGAATTCAAAATTAGTTTAGAAAACTAGGAAAAATTAGGCACTTTCCTAATCTTTTCTCTATGTTGGCCGAACTTTCCTAATGTTTTTAGGGTTTGATTTCTTTTAACTTTAGCCTATTTAAAGGCTTATTTTTCAATGGAATGAAAGGTTAGATTATTATGCAAAAATTATTTGTGAGAAGAATTCTCTTTACTCTCTTTGAACACACCTAAAACATCGAATAGGGATAAAGTGTTTTAGTTTGACTTATCAATAGGATGTCCATCACTTATTATGGCATCTTCATCATATACCAAGGTTTCTAATTACAAGTTGATTAAGGGTCAAGGTGACCATTAGAATCTGAACTTAATTTCGATCTGGGCTAGTATAATATGGGTTTAGGAGCGAGTTGACCTAGGTTCGTATCATCACAAATGGCTTGGAATTTGAATGAATGGAGGTCATTTTTTAGATCAGGAGGTCTAAAACTATGCGAAAGGACATAAAATTTGGCTGGAAACGGCCAAAAACCGGCGAACTAAAAGGAAGCTCACTACTTGCTTTTATGGATCTTTTCCAATGCATCTTCGGCTGTTCCAGTAAACGGCGAGCGTCATGGTATGGCCGGTGTGATGGGTCTTCAGCTGGAGGTGGTGGTGACACTCAAGCCGGTCGGTGTTTTGGTGATCCTTCATGGGGAGCCACGGCGGCCCAAGGAAAAGGAAGAGAGAGTGATCGGTGGGGAAGAAGAGAGAGGGAGAGGAAGAGAGAGATGCACGTGTGAAAAAGGTATCGAAGAGGGAAAAAAACAGAAGGAAAAAGAAAAGAAAAAGAAGAGAGAGAGAGAGAGAGAGAGAGATAGAGAGAATAAAATAATAAAAAAATATATATTTTTATTAATACTTTTATTATTAACTTATGGTGACACGTGACACTTTTCCATTGCGACATATGGCACCTTCCAAGTAGTGACATGTGGTGCAAATTAAGGACTCCCTCAATTATTTTACTACCCAATAAATATCAGTGTTGGAAAACACGTACAAAATTTTACATATCCATAACTTTTCAACCGCAGGTCCTAATTAAGTATGCCATTAGTTTATGGGCTCGTATCAATGAGCACTTTCATATAACAAATGGGCCAATGCCAAAATCCATGTAAATAAAAAGTCAACTCTGGACTTGTTGATCAGTCTAGATTCTTAGCTCCGATTTTGGCATACTACCAATTTACGAACTCGTGTCGACGAATATTTTACCATGGTACCTCAGTCGACATAAAATTCCGCCCATAATAAAAATTCAACTGTGGGGCCCATTTAGTCAATTCCAGTAAACTTTGGTCAAAATTTCAAATTCGGGGCATTTTCTTAGGTTGGGGTGTTACAATCTACCTTTCTCATAAACATTTATTCCTTGAAATTTAAAAGACCTAACTAAAAGTAGAGTCAACAAAGACTTGCACCCCGTACTCGAATTATTTGGTCACATTATCCCCTAATCGATCGTAACTATAGCATGATGACTAACCATCCAGGGTACACCACCACACCATATCCCGAAAACGCCAAGGGGTAATGGAGCCTAGAGCTCTGATATAACTTTGTTAGGACCCATCTAGGATCCTTTTCCGGAGACTAATCACTAGGAAAACCCTACTGGACCGTCCTATGGAAAATTCAGCAGCATCTCCTCTAAGGGTTTAGCATTCCCCAAAACACACTTCTTTACAGTATCACCTTATCCCTCCCAACTTACTACAAATAATTCCACAAATGGTAGCACTTCGATAACAAAATATAAATATAGATGCACATATATTAGAAATAGTTTAATAAATGAGGAATACCTTTAATTATTCACGTCCACCCACACCACTCACTTAGTGTCATACTACATTTCAATATTTGTTTTACAAATGTCCCATTGCATAATGTAGATAGGAGGGTAATAAAACAACAAGAATAATAGTAATATTAATAACAATAATAGCACAACTTGTCTGAAGGCTACCGCCTTTGCTCGAAGGCTAACATATTTGCTTGAAGGCTAACATACTTGCCTGAAGACTTCCACAATTACCCAAAGGCTAACATGCTAGCTCAAAGGCTAACATACTTGCCCGAAAGCTTCCACACTTGCCTAACATACTTATCCGAAGGCTAACATACTTGCCCAAATGCTTCCACACTTGTCTGAAGGCTAATATACTTGCCTAAAGATTTTCATATTTGCCCGAAGGCTACAATATAATAATAATAACAACAACAACAATAATAATAATAAATGTTAATAACAATAACAATAAAAACAATCATAATAAATAATAATAATAATAAATACAATAATAATTAGCAATAGTGATAATAATAATTATAAGAAAAATAACGTCAATTAAAAAAAACAATTATTAATAATAATAATAATAAATAATAATAATAATAATAATAATAATAATAATAATGATAATAATAATAATAATCACAATAATTTATAGTAACTACGATAATAATTTTAATATTAATGGTAAATAATAGTAGTAATAAAATAGTAACAACAATAATAATAATGAATAAATAATTATTAATAATAATAATAATAATAATAATAACAGCAATATTAATAACAATAAAATAATATTAATAATAACAATAACATCAAAGGCAAATAAATGTAATATTAGAAAATCAAGTCTAAATCGATAAGGTAATATAAAGTGAAATCAAATTTTAAAATTCATAAATATACAACAAAATATGCACACTCCTATCGGAGGCGTACGTTATCATATAGCATGTTATACGATCCATGATATTAATTGTCGTCGGTACCTTGCTACCAATATAGCTTGGGACAGTTGCCTATAATTGCCATCCAACCCTTTGGACTCATAGGCAAAATAGTTACGAAGCTAGGCTATTCATGGATCGAATTTGATCGTTGCCCCCATATGGTGTGGTACATACAAACATAAGATAATATATATATATATACTTGTACATATATGAAAAAGATATTTGATATACCATGCAATATACCAGTGGAACCATATAGTACCTGACGTCCCAAATACTACTTGACGGGGATGTTAAAGAGAGAAACTTGCAAATGGTAGCCTTGGCATTCCAACGATGCCGATGCTTATAACAATCATCCTGGCCATGGAGGGAGGCAGTTGATGCTCACTATATAATACTTGTCAACCTTCAGGTCGATGGCATTTCACAGGAGATTATATATACTTGCACGCTTATCAACATTATACTACAAAACATCAGTACTATATGGTGCATCTAAAACCAATAAAATCATAATCGAATAAATACCATCAGGTTCAATGCATCCTTTTAAACCCGAAAGATTTCATATTTCTTTTTGAACCATCATCATAAACCCATCAATTTAAATATTTCAATTGTTACCATCATAAAACCAAATCCATGAATAGATAAATAATTAAATGTATAAATATATTTTTTATCACAGTAATTTAATATAAATATTTTCTCAAACCTTCAAAATCAATTTATACAAAAAATTTCATTAAAACCACACAAAATTTCATATATAATTAAATACATAAGAATACATTTTATTATGCGTCATAACCTTAACAATAAAATTAACAATACTTTGACAACAATTTAAAACTATAGTTTCCTTAATTTCAAAGATATAAAATTTATGCTGTATATATTCAATTCAACATAAATTTGGCATCATAAATTTAAATGACAATTTAATTTAAATATTAAACACATACATTTTTCATAAATACCAATAACACAATATTTATATTTTAAAATTTCCAAAATAGTTTTCAAAAGAGGATCACTCACATATATATATACATATATATATATATATACATATATATATATATATACATATATATACACAAGTATGTATGTATATGTATATATAAATATATTCAATATATCTATATATTTATATAATCACACACAATTGTTCATATACATATACACATTCCTTCAACAATTAAATACATGTATACACATAGTCATATATTCACAAAATATATACATATATGTATATCAACCTAACACATATCAACAGTATACAGCCACACTTATACACACACACACACACACACACACACACACACACACACACACACACACATATATATATATATATACGAAACATATATATTCACAAACATACACACATATGTGTACGTAAACATGTATATATACACAATCTAACTTTATTTTTCAATTTTTCACATTTAATATAATAATTTATTAAAAAATGGCAACTTTTTAAATACTCCACCATAATTCACAAACAAGGTATGAATGTAAAGCTAAAGAGGTGAGGAATACGTTACTAACCTTTGTTGGCCTCAATTTCGCCAATGGTGGCCGAAAAGCAGCTAAAATTTTTTTGCTAAATTTCCCCTTCATGTAACTCACAAATAACTTGGAATTTGAATAAATAGAGGTCATTTTTGAGATCAGGAGGTTGATAACTAGGGGGAAGGACCTAAAATTTGGCCAAAAACGTCCAAAATTTGGCGAACTAAAAGGAAGCTTCTTGCCGGCTTTTATAGAGCTTTTTGGGCGCACTTCGACCGTTCCAGTGAACGGCGAGTGTCACGGTGTTTCCAGAGTGACTGGTCATCAGCTAGAGGTGGTGCATCAGGGTGGTCGGTGTCAAGGCGATTCCTCATGGGAAGCCACGGCGGCGCATGGAGGAGGAAGAGAGAATGATCGACGGGGAGGAAGAGAGAGGGAGAGAAAAAGAGAGATGCACGTGTGAGAGAGGTGGGGAAAAGGGAAAAAAGAAAAGGAAAAAGAAAAGAAAAACAAAAGAGAGAGAGAGAGACTAAAATATATATATATATATATATATATTTTATTATTAATTTATGGTGACACATGACATTTTTCCATTGCAACACGTGTCCCTTCCATCATGATATGTGGCACCTTGCAAGTCATGACAGATGGTGCAAATTAAGGACTCCCTTAATTATTTTACTACCTAGTAAAAATCAATTTTGAAAACACAAACACAATTTTACAGACCCGTAACTTTTCAACCGCAGGTCCAAATTAAACGTGTTGCTAGTCTATGGACTCGTATCGATGAGTACTTCCATATCTTCTCAGTCCCATCACCGAATGCCTTCGACTGAGACCTATCTGCTTCATTCATTCCTGAGTTTCACTTCACTTGGACACAGCCAAAGAGAATCAAAGGGGGAGGGTGGTCTACGATCAGTTGCTTTTTCTCAACACCAAAATCTATGTAAATAAAAAGTCAACTTTGGACTCATTGATCAATCTGGATCGCATCTTGTTTTGACCATAACTTTCTATTTTTAGCTCCGATTTTGGTATACTACTAGTCTACCAACTCATGTCGATGAGTACTTTGCCATGCTATCTCGGTCAACATGAAATTCCACTCACAATAAAAAGTCAACCACATAACCAACTTAGTCAACCTGGGTCAAACTTGGTCAACATTTCAATTTCGGGGCATTTTCTCATGTCAGGGTGTTACATTTTGCAAGTATATTTCCTTTTTGTTTTATTTTGCATGCTTAAGCATTGTGTTTCCTTTCCCTTTGCAAACTGAGAGCTTGGTTTAAATTTCTTTAAATGAATTTTCTTGAATTTACTTAGATCTTCTTTGGGTTTTGATGCATGTAGTGGGAACTTGTTTCTTGCTTAGATATTCTTTGGGTTTTGATACATGTAGTGGGTACTTGTTTCTTGCATGGAGATTAAGTTTTGCATGTAAGAAATTTTTAAGTTTTCAAACAAAACAAATTGGTCTCTTTTGTTCTTCCAAAACTGAGAGTTTCCTTTTCCTTTATTTTAAAATTTTTCTTCACTTTTGCTTGGATTTACAGCTTGAGGTTCATATATGTAATAGGTGTTTGCTTTTTGACGTAGGATTTCTTGTTGCATGTGTCAGATATATATGGTTTTCAAACAAAACAACACAAACTCTTGTTTCTTTAAAACCGAGAGCCTCTCCTTGTTTCATGCAACAAATTTTCTTGCTATTTACTTGGAATCTAAGCTTAAGCTTGTAGTATGTTTTGGGTAATTTAGATTGAAGCTATATTTTGTTGTTTCTTGTAAAAATTATGGAGTTTACAAACAACATTTTCTTATTCTTCCTTTTCTACTAAAATCATGAGCCATCTTGATGAGTTCCACGAAGTTTTTCATTTGATTTTTATTTTTTTGACTTGGAATTTTGAAAAGGATTTTGAGTTCATGTGGAAGATTCTTGAGATTAAAGAGTAAGTGAAGCAGGATTTATATGGTTGATCACATGCTTGAAAGAATTGGTGATGGCGACCAAGTTTCACTACCAAATCGATGGCCACATGTTGGGGATCAGCTGATCTTTGCCAATGGTAGCAATCTGCTGTTTGACCCTCTTTTAGAAAGTTTCTTCTCAAGTGACACACTTGTTTACCATTTCTTACTCCCCTGAGCTCAAACCTAAGGTCCTTTTAACTTAATTCAAGCTATTTTGAGAGATATCACAAGATTAAATTGAGGCTGAATCTTCCCGGCCATTTTCCTGCCACCACCAGCTGTGTTTCTTGAAGGTGAGTTCAAAGTCGTGATCCTCATGCTTCAAACTTTTTTTTGGTATATAGCTTACTATTTTTAGTTAAGATTTATGTTTAACCCCCGAGTGAGTTGTATGTAAAATATATGATAAAAATTAGTATTTTAATATATATATATATATATATATATTGTATTTTTATGATATTTTAAGCATTTGTGTAAGTGATGGAACAGATCCCATAGAGGAAGTGGAGTAATTTCTTTTTTTTTTTTTTTTGGTGAGTAGTATATTTTCAAATTGTAATTTGGGTTGTTTATCTATATAAATTTTTAGCAAGGGTATATATATATATATATATATATACTGATACGAACCTAGGACGACCTACTCCTAAACCCGTATTATATTAGCCCGGATCTTAATTAAATTCAAGTTCTAATGGAATTGACCTCAACCCCTAACCAACCTGTGGTTAGAAACCTTGGTATAATGTAGACGCCACAATAGGGGATGGAAAACCTGTTGATAAGTCAAGCTAAAACAACCAATTCCATTAGAACCAATTCCATGACCTCTCTTGCATGGTGGCATACTTAGTCTCAATCATATGGACCAATTTTGGTTCATCTTGGGATGGAAAACCTATTGATAAGTCAAGCTAAAACAACCAATTCTCTAATGGTGTTTTAGGTGTTCTCAAAGAACAAAGAGATAATTAATCTCACAAGTATTTTCTCAATAAAATCAAAGTTGTATTCATATTGAAAAATAAGCCTTTAAATAGGCTACAAAGCCACGAAATAAAACCCTAAAAATAAAGAAAACCAGCCACCACACATAAAGAAACCTAGTTGGCCGAAACTATACTTCCTTTCCTAATCTAAGTTTGATTAATTAATTCCTTTATATTATATTAGGAATTAATTAATTTACAATGGAAAGAATTAAATAAAAACCTTCCTAAAGTTATTTGTCTAGAGAATAAATAAATAAAAGCCAAAAAGTAATGGTAGTTTCCTAAAACAAAAAGTAAAAACAAATTAGGAAACTAAAAATGCTAGTCTTTTGATCAAGTTGACTTTGATCAATCTTTGACCTCTTTGAGCTCCAAATCAGCTTCTAGATGCTTTTTAGGATGCCAAATAATCTGAATATGAAGTCCCACACGTTGCCCATGCTTGGAAAAATAAGAAAAGGCTAATACAGTAAAATACAGTAAAGCCAGCAAGCAATACAGTAAATTCGGCCAAATTGTTGATGCTCTCCATACAAGCCCTTTTTGATTGCATTTGAGGCTGCTTTAACTTGATTCCATGACCTCTTAGGCATATGTATTGAACCCATAAAGCATTGGAACCATTTCATGCTTCCCGGACTCCAAAAATGTACCAAAACCGTCACCAGGGTCCGTATCTGCTTCCACCACTTGGATGCTTAGAATAGGCTTTGTATCTTCAAGTATGGACAAGCTCTGTTGAGATTGATTACCCCCTGTATAAATACTCCCAGGTTGTCCTTAAATCTCTTAATTTGAGCTCTTGTGATTGGCCTAGTCTTCATCCATGTCGAGTCAGCACCCTAGCGGGTTATCGGTTGAGCGGGCTCGGGCGGAATCACATCATATACATATATAATTATGTTTATTTATGATGATTATGGAATTTTATCAGTGTATTTGTGGTGTTAGAAGTAATCATTTTATTTGATTAAATGCTAATTTGAAATCTGGTACATTTGTTCACAAATTTTATTCAAACATCTTTTATTCCATTTAATTATAAATTAATTTTTTATTTACGAAAGTAATTGTTTTTGCTTGGTTTATATGGATTCTAATGGAAAATATCTTATGGGAAATATTCTAATTTATCTAATATTTTTAGTTGTGGTTTACGAAATTGGAGGATATTAGAAATTGATATTTCCACATTATTATGATTGTTTTCAGATTGCACCATGTAGTACTAGTGTTTTGTATTATTGTTATCATTGATTAGCGCAAAGGTATTATTTAGCTATCCTAAAAGAGCAAAGGTGAAAAAAAAAAAAAGGTAGCTATATTGTGATGTGAGCATTATCTGCTCTTCCCTTAGGATAGCATGTTATTAGCATTGGTACCTTGGGATGTCAAAGTGTTCGATTGCAAGTATCTCTTCCTTCTCTCCTTTTATCAAGTGGTGTTTTGGATGTCAAGCATGATATGGCAACACTCAATATATAATATGTTGTATCAGGTGTACGCCTAAAATTTTGTGTATTTTGAATGCTTTTAGTGAAGTCTCTTAATTTATGATTTTATTTGTAAAATTGTTTATTTATTTATTTACTTATTTATTTTAAGTAGTTTAAATTATTTTATTTTATTAGTATAATTTATTTATTTAATTTAAAGATTATTTTTAAGGAAATTTTAAATAATATTTTACCTCATTTTATTTTATTTTGTTTTCTATAATAATATTTAAACATTTAAGGAATACAAAAATAATTGGTTTTGCATAAACAGGAAACTTTTCGAAATGAGTAAATCAATGAAGGGTTTTGAGAGAAAATTGTTTTAGAGTGTCTATTTGATTTCCTTATTACGTATTATTGATTATTATTATTATTATTTTTTGTATCATTGTGTCGTTTTCTATTCATTATTATTATTGTTGTTATTACTGTAAACATTGTCATTATTAATCAAACACTACTTATTAGGATTATTAGCATCTTATTAGTTTCTTTTTTTTCCAAACCTATTCCCTTAGATCCATGTAACTAGTGGACCGACTGTCCATGATAAAATGATTGCATTTAATCGTTGCCTTACTTAGTAGATTTTCTTACTGTTTACTTTGTTAATATTTTTATTTTATTTTATCATTCCTCCTTTATTTGTAATATTTACATTTCTATATACTTGTAGAGTACTCTGATGCTAATTGTGGACTTGGAGATTCATATCATTTCATTTAGTTGTCTATTTTATGTTATGTCATTTTCAAAGTATTGCAAATTTGTGGAAATTGTAGTAAGGAGGAGAAATAAGGTGGTTGCATGTTTAGGAGTGTGTTTTCTATGTAGAGAAATCTTGGGGAAGTTCTTATTACAAGGGAAGATGCTACTGGATTTTCCATAGAATTTCCGATGGGGTTTTTCCCCGTCATGACCTACCTAAGATTCTCGTGGGGGACTTCGTGTGGGGTTCTAACAAAAAACCCTAAAACTATTTCGTGTGCATTTGCATATTATATTAATCTTTCTATAGGATTTTTAGTTGAGGATTAGTTGGGTGGTCGATTTGGAAGTGAGGTTCTAGATCAAAGGTTTAAGTTTAAGTTGAGTTCAAAACTGTTAGGACTATGGTTTATGTTTCCATATTTAATTTTAATGGCTTTATTCTTTAAACTTATAAATTTTATGTTATATTGAAAACTTTGGAAATCATTGTTTTATTAGGTAAAGTGTGGGAAAACGGATCATTATAGTTGGTGTTAGAGCTTGAATGGTTTTAAGAGTTACAAAAATTCAACTATGAAATAATTAAGGGACTAACAGAGTTACAAAGCTAGTAGCGCTTTTAAAATTAGGCTTTTTAAATGATCAAATAATTGATAAATGAAAACCTAATGGTTTAACATGATTTGCGTATACTTATATATAAGAAATTGATTTCTTATGAGACAGCTTCTAGCCTTTTCTAGAAGAAATGCTTATATGAATACTAAAACTTGGATTCACATGTTTTCATAGAAATTTAATTGGTCACATATATGGGTTCAAGTGCAGGTCATTAGTAAAGTCACTATTTGTTTCCTCATCCTTGATATATATATATAATTAGTTATAAAACAAAAACTCAAAAAAAAATTAAATGTTAACATGTAAAATCAAAAGAGTCCATGATAATAAATAAAATAATTAAATAATAAGGAGGCTATTAAGAGACATGGACCTTTTTCTTTTTATTTACTTTTCGGTATGTCAACATGCCTTTGTGAGAGCCGACGAAGTGCATGGTTTTAGCGATGAATAAGTTAAATATCTAAACTTTCATTCAATTTGTACCCCAAAAAAAAAAAACACTAAATATAAAATAAGGAAAAAAAAAAAAACTACAATCATGTCAGACTTTTCACTGACAACTGTTAACCCGAGAAATCAATGTGCTTAGAATGCTTGAATCTATCCAAAATTGAAAATTTTCCTTCTTTAAGTACCTTGTCCGTCATGCAACATGTGTTTCTGATTTTTAATTTTTGTTATCAATTTTTTCTCCAACTTTTTTTTACTTTAATGATAATTAAACTTCTTGCCTATCTATAAATTTATAAGAATTAGCTACAAATTAAATGAAAAAAAAGATTTCCATAATTTTTAATTAGTAGGGCTATAAGTACTAAAATGTTTACTAGAACATTTCACCGTTACAAAATCTGTAAAATAGGATATGCCTACTAAGGGGTAAAAGTGGTACTTAACAAAATATTGGTTCATGAGATCTATTTTTTCACTTCTATTAAATAAAGGCAATTTTATCCGCATTGCAAAATGTACTAATTGTATAATAATTTTAACGATTTTTTAATACTTGAATAGTATTCATGAATAAAATGTCTTAAACAATCTCAAGTATTAAAAAATAAATAAATTGTTAGCTACAATATTAAAATAGAAATTATTATTAGATTTAATAATAATTATTAAAAAATGAGAAAAATATAATATTTTCTTTTTAATATATACTTAGTTGTAGAAAAGTACTTGATGAAGCTTATTGATCGAAAGTTATCTGAGTGGCAAGCAAAAAATCCAACCGCAATGTGAAGACGTGTCACAACCATGATCTATTGCTATTGCTATCCCAATCCAAGAGTATAAGGTATTTTGCAGAAAGAGATCCCTAACTGTTTTATTGAGTGGCTTCCTGCATTCGCATGGGCTACTCACTTCAGGGTGGGTGCTACAAACATGGTTAACATGGATATCATTGATTGCATTTGTTAATAATTTGATATCGGGTGAGCACAGTGCTAAAGGATGATTTGAAAGAGGTTCGGGGGCTATGAACATTCATATTGAGAACCCAAAGAAGATTGAAAGAAAGAGAACAAAGTGAATATCTCTGCGATAAGAGAATAATTTAGCATACAATAGTTTAAAGCTCTTGATTTTACCCGTAGCCTGGTATGCATCAGAAAGCCCAATATTCTTATTCGGTGATCGCAGTAATGGTACCCCATCTATTCTATATGATATTTTTACTGTCAAAGGTTCCCATGGTGCAAAAGTATATAATTAACACTCTTAACCCCCTGTGGAGCTTCCCACATCACAGACTTGAGTTTCCTTTTATGTTCATTATTTTTCTAGAGATTCCTAAGTATAAATATTGATGATAAATCACTTCTCAATTTAACCGATGCAGGTTGATCTTTCACAATAGA
Organism: Ziziphus jujuba; assembly: GCF_031755915.1. Classification (NCBI taxonomy): domain Eukaryota; kingdom Viridiplantae; phylum Streptophyta; class Magnoliopsida; order Rosales; family Rhamnaceae; genus Ziziphus; species Ziziphus jujuba. The sequence goes on from NC_083379.1 coordinate 29,188,304, forward strand.
ATTGATCATACCCGTTGGTATCAGAGTTTTTTGAGATACTAATTTTGCAAATAAAGTCATCATATCCATTTTATACATTTTCACCTGGGATTTTACTTCAGATTGGCGTATTTATCCATTCTATTGAATGGTGTAGTTATCCATTCTATTTTGAAGTTGTCTCTACCCATTGGTATAACCTTTTCTTTATAGACTCTTACTCACACTCTGAGAGATATTCAATTCATTTAGAATACATACAAATGAGAACGGCATTATAAGGAGGTTTTCTTTTTGTTATTGTTAAGTACGTCTCTATTTTCCTAAGTGCCACCATCCAGTTTAAAAAGTCCAGAATATACCATCTAGCATGAGCTAGAGAAAGACTTTGGTTTTACTCTAAAAGCGAACCTTTTTAGGGGAGTAAAGGAGAATTTTTTTGTGTTTTATAATTCAGCATAATAGACTGTTACATTTTCAAGTTTTACTATGTTTGCCTGAATTCAGAGTAACACTAGTGCATATACTGATCAACTTCCTTCATCTTTTGCTTGTTCTTTTCTTGCATTCGGCGAGAGAAAGGGCTTTAAGTACTATGAGTAGATGCTATATCTTTGGAATGTGCATGTCCAAATCATTCCCAAAAAGATAAGAAAGATGTTTTTCCTAATCTACAAAAAAATGTGGAGTGATGAAGTTTAAAAAAGTCCACCTTCCATGTGCAATCTAAGGAAGGGTGTAGCATGGCTGAACGCCCAAATTTTTTATTTGGACCCTAATCCTAATTATATATTCTTAAAAATTAGGGATAATTTTTGTTTTTGTTTTATTATCTTATTTTATTAAAGGTATTAGAGAAATTGTGGGCTCTCGTGTATATAGGTTTTATTTTTAAGTTATTAAGGGTAAAATAGGGAAGAATTATTAGTGTAGTGGGTAAAAATAAGTTTTAGGAAGTGTATGTAGGATGTAATGGTAGCTAGTATATTTTCAATTAAGTAACCAACTATATTTTTTTAATATATATATATATATGTATGTATATAAGGAAATTCTATAGTGCTGACTGTCTGCACTATATTGCGGTGCGAGTTTCAATATTAATAACGGTTTTTTAAAAAACCATCATCAATACTTGTCTCTGTGTGATAGTATTGCGATGGTTTCTTCAAAAACTGTCATCAATACTAAGGTCTGCATGATAAAAGCATGCAGACATCCACACCATAGACGGGCTCTATATATATATGTATATATAAAAAGTAATGATCCAGTAGGCTACCTAGTTTATATTATTTTTTGCTATTTAAAGGTAAAATTGGCAAATAATATATGACAATATTAATTTATCACATTTTATTTTTATTTTTCTATCTTAATACCAAAATCTAATGAGGGAAAATGAACCTTAAGTAATAGTCTATCAAATTGTCACATAGTATAAAAATAACACTAGATTGTTCTTAAAAAGAAAAAAAAAATGATGCATTTCTTTTTTCTTCACCCATTTAATATTATGTCATATCAATATTATGCATCGTAAAGTGAGTTAGATAACCAACTAAATCAAAACTTCATATATAGGGATAATTTCATTTACACCCCATGAGATTTGCCTCTATTTCAATTCTTACTCAGAGATTTGAAAGAATTCAAATACAGTCATTATCGTTAACACTTTTTCATTAAATTAATGGGATAAAGGTAAATATGCAAATCCACATCATAAGATAGGAGATATAAGTTGATGTTGCTCAAAGAAACAATGGTAAATGTTCAAAGCTTCTTTAACAAGCTTTGCAACTCCTCAGTTTGAACCCTAACCCCTCTTTCCCCTCCGATTTGGCGTGAAAATTTCCCACCATTTTTGCTTCCATTCTCTAGCCTAACCCACTACAGAAAAGCAAAAGTGACAAATAAAAGATGAAACAATCATTTCTTTGGGAAAAGTAAAAGAAAAATAAAAAAACCTATTCTTTCATGTATAGACAACAAACCTTGATAGGTTTGCTGACTTTGTCCCTTGAGACAACAATCAAAGGGAGTTCTCAATGGGAGATCAAAGGGATAAGTGATACAACATCTAATTTGTTCATAAATGTTTCTTAAATTTTTTTTTTTGTAAAGAAAAAATATTAAGATCTTATCAATATTTCTACAAACTTTTTTGTTGTAAAAAATTAAGAATAAAAGATATTTTTTGAATTTTTATATGTGCTTCTTTAGTGAGTTAGTATTTCAAATCGATACTAGTGAGATTAGAGTTTGTGATTGTGTGTTTGGTTTTTTATTTTCATTCTTTATGGTATTTTGTCCCAATATTTTTGGGTATTGATTTGTGGTTTTGACATTTACTTTTAAAAAAAAAAATTTTCTTTGAGTTTTAACTTTCTTATATGAACTATATGTTTGTATGTTATGCTTTGAATTACATGTTGGTTTATATTATATCAATTATATGTTTGTTTGTTATGATGTGACTTATATATTGCTAAGTAGTAACTATTGAATGTTATAGTGTTGTGACTGTTAATATCATTTCTTGTGGGTGTATGCTTGTTAATATGCATACTATTGTTAAAGCTAAAAATTAATTAGTTATTGTTGGCATGCTTGTTAATATGTTGTTGTGTATGCTTTTATAGTGATAGTGTGTTATTGTTGACATGAGTGCATTTGTTTGATTGTTAATTTTTAGCATCATGTTGCTTGAACTTGCAATTCACTTTTTAGGAATGAATCTTGAGCTGTTTTGGATTGATAAGGATGACTATAGGCTTTAATTTTATTTAATGATGCTGTGATTATGGGGTTAGATTGTAGATTGACTATAGATGATAAGGTGGATGCTAGAGGTATATTGCCTTCGTTGAATGGGGAAACGCTTAAGGTTAAATTAGAAAGTATATTGTTGGATGTTTTTAATATGTTTAAGGAGAGAGGTGTGGATAGGATGCATTTTGAGGTAAATTATATACTCATAAGGATAGTATACCCTAAACAAAATGAGGTCCTTCTGTCATAATCTGCAACATTTACTAACATGATCTAGTCAGAACCTGAATCCATTTCCTTTCCATAACTACAACCTAACCCCATTCCTGTTTCACAACCATAGCCTAACCACATTTCCCCTCCACAACCACATCCTGACCCTATTCCCCTAGGACAACCACAACTTGACACCATTCCCCTCCATAACCATAGCTTGAGCCAATCTACTCTCGTAATAACACTGAGACTAATGGAGATTCTTTTGGAGAATATGATGAGTTTGGATGGAGTGAGGATGAGGAAGCTGGTTTAGGATAGCAAATGAGAATGAAAGGCATGAAGGGCAATGTGAAAATGAGAATGAAAGTGACATCACCAACGGTGATGGAGGTTATTCTTATTATGAGTCAAATAGTGATGATGGACCATTAGGTAGTAATTCTAAAGATAAAACCTCAATAACAAGGATGGCTAGGCTTGTTAAAGGGAATGCATATAAGCCTAGGGCTAATGGATCTATGTTTTTGCAAATAGGTCAAATATTTGACAATGTCAATTACTTTAGAAGAGTGCTAGCGAAATATGTTATTTAAAAAAGGATTTTAGTTTGAAAGAATTAAGAATGAGGGTACAAGGGTTACTATTATCTATTCAGGTAGTTATGCATGTAAGTGGAGGATTTATGCATCACATTTGCTAGATGGGATAATCTTTAAAATAAAAACATATCCAGGGGAATATAACTACAACATTGTAACCAAAAGTAGTGTAGCAACTGCAACATTCATAGCTAAGAAGTTGCAAAACTATTTTATTTCAAATCCTAAAGAAAAGATAAGATAAATGAAGGTTGAGTTATGGAAGAAATTGGGATTGGAATGTGATAAGTAGAAATTATAGGAATGTGCTGAGGCTTCGAAATCGAGGTTCAATGGCATTTATTAAATGCATCAGGCCAGTCATCTCAAAAAATCATTGGTTCCAAAGGTTTTTTCTAAGTGTTCCAATACAAAGGAAAGGTCTTTAAAAGGATATAGACCATTTATTGGTCTTGATGGATGCCACCCAAAAGGCCAATTTGTAAGTGTCATGCTCATTATAGTTTCTCTGGATGTAAACAACAGCTTGTTTCTAGTTGTTGTTTGCATATGTGAAGGTTAAAACTTTGATAGTTGATGTTGATTTTTGCAATTGTTGCATGCATGATTATATAGGAGATGTAGAAACTAAGACTATCACTTTGATGAGTGATGGGCAAAAGAGAGTTCTAACAGCTTTGCAAAAGATTTAGTCAGGTTACAATAATAGGTTCTGTGCTAAGCATATTTTTGCCAATTTTTTTAAAGGAAAATTTCCAGCTTTGAATGTAAGGAACTTATTTTGGCCAGCAGTTAAGGCTGCAACAATTTAAAATTTTGAAATGAAGATGGAATAGGCAAAATGTATCGATGAGGCAGTTTAAAATTGGTTGATGCAAATCCTTGCTAGGCATTGGAGTTTACATGCATTCGATGTCACTGTTAAGTCAAATCATGTTGCAAATAACATGACTAAGTCATTTAACAGTAAGATGAATGAGGATAGATCAAAGTCAACTTTAAGTCTGCTTAAAGAATTAAAAAGATATATGATGAAAAAGGCATAAGAAGGCATTGAATTAGACAGTAGAAATACCTTACAATGATGCAACTTAAGATGGATAACCATCAAAGGAAAAGACATGGGCCAGAGAGGATGAATATGAGATGATGGATGAGAACAAGGTTTATATTCTTCATGTGAACCAATCCACATGCCAACATGGAGTTTGGCAGCTGAGTGGCATCCCTTGCAGACATGTGATGGCCTACATCACCTACCAAAGAGCTAATCCTGTTTCTATGTTAATAAAAGTCTTACAAAACTGCACAATTAACCATGTATCATAGCCTATTCAACCTATTCCTGATCAATTAGTGTGGCCTGAAGCGAAAGTTGATATAGTTGTGCCTCCACAAATGAGGGACCACCTGGCAGGCTTAAGATTTGCAGAAGAAGAAAGCCAAATGAGCTAAGAAGAGAAAAAAGATATGTGGCATTGAAGTGTGGGGTGTGCAAAGCAATTGGTCACAATAAAAGGACTTGTACCAAGGTTTCTAGCAATATGAAAAGGGCATGAATCAACTAGTAATGTTTATGTTGCTCATTTTGATAATTTTTAGTTGTCATAATATTTATTTAGAATTGTTTATTGTCTTATGAAATAGAGGCAAGCTAGGATAAATGTTGATAGTGATGGGAGCAGTGGTGATGGTGGAGACCAAGTAATACCTTTTGTTTATTCATTTCAATTCTTTTTTTTTTTTAGAATTGCTCATATTAGTTAGCTTTCTAGTTTTTGTCAATAGGGACAAGTTGAGATCAATGCTACTGGTGGTGGAAACCAGGCGATGCCTTTCATTTATTCATTTTGAATTTTTGTTTTAAATTTGTCATATTACTTAGCTTTTTGTTTTTTTATCCATGGGGACAAAGTGGGACCAATGCAAATGGTGGTGATCTTTCTTAAAATGTTGGCCCTTCGAGTCATTTCTCTCATTTAGATATACCTATTGCAACTTGTTTATTATGGTCCATTTGTATGAATTAGAATCTAAGGTTTAAAGTTCCATTCATATTCTTAATAAGCACAAACTAGTAGCTGTAGAAAGGGTTGGTGATGGTTTTTCTGCATAAGGTGGTTTGATTTTGATAGAGTATGCTGGTTCAAATTGAATGTGAAGAATTATAGGGATTAATGTGAATACAATGTATATGATTTAATATGGTGGTGTGCAATGTAAATTGTCATGGTTTTTTGTTGCATGTTGGTTAGAAAATGGATGTAAAGAGGCTAGTTTTGCCTAATTCTTTTGTTAACTGTGGCTATATATGTTAGGCTTAGGCTAGAGGCTAAAAGCTATGTCCCATTTGTTTTTTTTTTTTTTTTTTTTTTTTGAAAACACAGCATATGATGAATTGCATTGACTTATAATGGGATTGCATCCTTTTTTTTTTATTTTGTATATGCATAAATTATATATGGTTGGATGGATGATAGACGTGATGGTAAACTTGTAGTCTGGTCTACAATCCATGCATGTCAAACACAACATATTGGAATTTTTTTTTTTTGGCACTTGATGAGTTGACAATGCAATTTAATTTCTTTTGAAGAATTATTTTGCTTTGTTTATGAGTTATACCAATTAATTTCAAATGCATAATAGCCACTGTTAGGATACTAAAAATCCAAAAAAAAAAAAAAAAACACAACATATTTAAAAGTATCATCATCTTCAAACCACTTTGGATTGCTTTTAGATTCTGAACCCTCAGATTAATACCATTAATTTTGTTTTTATACTCCATTTCACTTGCATGCATGAAGCTTTTTCTGCCTTGGTTGTTATATGCAAGGCACTAAGATTATCACAAAATAGTTGAGGATGTTGAAACAAAGACATGCGAATATCATGAAGTAAGTGATCCAAGTTATCTCTACAATAGTTTAGGCCATACAACAATACTTAACTTTAGCATTTAAGTAAAAAATTGTTGGTTGTTTTTTGGAGCTCCGGGAAATGTAATACACACATAAAAATGTACAAAAGCCCGTTGTCTTGTGTCTTGTATTTGAATTAGGAGCACTTTGAGAAAGAAATCAAAGATCATAAGCTTGAGTGCCTTGAAGATAACACAAGATTCATTTAACAGCTCAAAAATTGGCCACTATGAGAGTGTTAAAATGTTGGCAAACCTGATTAACAATGATAGATATATAATGTTGGGTATATGTAAAGTATTGGAGTGCCTTCACAATGCTTCTATATTCAAAAGCACCAACAAGTTCAACATAAATTGGTTTGATATTCTTTTTAACTTAATTGGAGTCGCAATGGAAAAGCAAGAATTAATACTAGTTCGTTGAAATAAATCATATATTGAGATCGAGAAAGAAATACACTATCCTTGAAATACTTGATGGAAACAACCAGAAAGTAATGTAGGGCTTCAAGATATTTAATAGCAAATTCTTGGCTATGATGATAAATGAATAATGAAGAATTTGCCTTATTGCAAAGAAATCCACTATTCAACAAAAACTAAGACATAGGCTCATGGGGCTTGTTTGAGAGCATAAAAAGACTTCTAAAAACAGCACACATAATCTAGAAATTGGGATTTAAAAAAGCTAGGGGCTACTCCATGTATACATTTTCCTTAAGTTTCCATGAAGAAACTCATTCTTTATGTCAAACTGCTTAAATATCCAATTTTGTGAGATAGCAATAGAAATAATGAATCGAATCATGGTTGGTTTAACCACCAACTAAAATCTTCTGCATAATCTTATCTAGGAACTTAAGTAAACTCCTTTGCTACTAAATGGGCTTTAAACCGATCGACAAAACCATCATCCTTATGCTTGAGACGATAAACCTATTTTGATCCACAATATTAACACCAAGAGGATGAAGTACTAATGTCCACATTTGATTGGTAGCTAAAGCTTCTAGTACTTCTTTCATAGCATTTACCCATCTAATATCTTTGAATAACACTTGATATTATTAGAAATGCCCAGAAAATATCATATTCGTAAAGCAGAAACATAAATGTACTCCTATTAATACTGTGGAAAATATACCGGTTTAGGCTCTGTTGAAGGAGAATTATGAGTTGTAATAAGCATCATTTGAGATGCAAGTGTTGGATCATCTTTAAGTTTGTGCCTAATAATCATATGATGGGTTGGTTTAACTGATTCACTTGTGGTTACAACATGGGAAATCTCATTTTTAACTGTAGGTAAAATACTATATAAGGGTTACCAATGTCGTCATCCATCTAAAATAAAGTATATACTTCATGCCAAAATATATATACTTGATTTTGCATGAAGTATATGCTTGATTTTAGATGGATGAAGACATCGGTAATCCTTATGTAGTGGATTATAACCAATAAATATGTATAGATAAGTCTTTTGTTGGAACTTATGTTGATTTTGATGATGAAGAGATGGATAGCAGCGACAACCAGACACCCATAAGTAGGCGTGTGCAGTATAACCGTGAAACCATGGTCATCGGCCGACGATTGGTGGTGACCGTCATTTGATCGATCGTTTAACCGGCACCGATCAAGGAGCTTCGGTCGATAATGGTTACCGCTACTAGAAAATCGACGGTGACCAAAACCAACCAAGTATTTTCAAAACTATTGATCTTTCTCCAACTTCTACTTTTCTCGGTGGCTATTTTTAGATGTTGTTTCACCATTTCATACTGCCATTTTACCATTCCACCTTTCTAGTCATAAAGCCTTTTGAAGGAGAAAGGGTTTTGGCTCTCATAGCTTGCCAATCTCTCGTTTGAAAGCTTCTACCTCTTATAAGACTTTAAAATCTCTACCAATGCCACAAAATGAAATACACCTTTGACCCTGATCATTCTTAATATTTCACGAAAGCTGAGAAACAAAAACTGGTGAAATTATTAATTTACGTTTCCTTCAATGATACAGAACAAATGTGGAGAGAAGGAGAAGAAAAATAATACCAAAAGTAAAAATATGCAAATAATTAATTATAAAAAATATTGAAGAGATTACTGTTGTTTATCCAACTCCAATGCATAATGAAGACTTTGAAAAAAGTAAAGAATGCAAAATATAACATGGAAAACCCACAACCATATGTTGTTGTGTAGATATTCTGAATATATATATATATATATATATATATATATATATAAGATATTCTGAATATATATATATAAAATCAATCATTCAAATCAAGTACAAATATAAAATTAATCAATCAAGTACAATAATTACTCTTCATTTATTCACTTTCTCCTTTTCTTCCATACATAGACTCTTGGGCTTTTCATCGGATACGGTGACTGGAAGTGTATGGGACATTGGCGGAGGAAAAGGGCAATACAGATTCGTGATCATCCATAAGCTATTATATTTAGGCTTTCTTTGATAAAGCTTAAATTATGGATTGCTATTTATTTATCTTTTAAAGATGGAAAACGATTTATAAGATAGACTGCAGTCATGGAACCATCAACCCACAATGTAAGAGTTAACTTCACTTCCTATGGCTTCACCTTCATGCCTTTAACTTAACTCTCAAGAAATAACTTCAAATAATCTCAAAGACTTAAATATTTAACAAATAATCTTTAAAAGCCTCTATTAAAGCTTTTTATGCAAAAATAAAAGAACAAAATATATCAAAAATAACTTGAGAGGTAAAACAAATAATTAAGTTTGGATAGGCTAGATTAGTGAGTATAATGCCCACTCATCAACGGGCTATATCTTTAAACCAGTAGATGATCTAGTCAATTGGAGGGCTATATTACAATCTACTATGGCTTTATGTACTATGTAAGCAAACTATATGGCTATGACAGAAGCATTCAAGGAAGCCATAGGGCTACTCGGCTTAGTTAGTGATTTGGGAATCTTGCGGACGGATAAGGCAGTGTTCTATGACAACCAGAGTACTAACTATTTGGTGAAGAATCAACTTTATCATGCTAAGACTAAGCATATTGGTGTTCGCTATGACTTCATTAGGGATATTATTGATGAAGTGGTTGCTTTTCATTTAAAGATTAATACCAAAGATAATCTAGCAGAAATGTTGACAAAGATCGTTACATCAATCAAGTTTAAGCATTGTTTATAGGTTGCTTGATCATCTGAGGGACATGGGTGATGGTGATTGTGGTTGTGGAAGCAAGCAGGTAACCCAAATTTTTGTACCAAGGTGGAGATTTGTGGCATGTGGCTACGATCTGGGCTCTTCATTAAGGGTAAAATTATCATTTCTCATGGAAAGCTTATTTTATAAGCTTTTTTTGGCCTCTAAAAATCAGATTAGGGAGCATGAGAAAGTGAGAGCAGAGTTTTGAACACTAAGAGAAAGCTCTTGGATGTCTTAAGCTAGGGCAAGCAGGAAATTTAAGGCAAATGAGGGGTTTTCTTCTTTGAGCATAACAAAGAGGAATACTCTTTTGTGAGTAATATATTTCTAGGTTTTATTAGCTTGAGCTTGTTGCTTATTGTTTATTGGACTTTTTGAGACTATTTGTACCCACTTATTCAATAGTGGAACCTAATTACCATCTCATGGATGTAGGCATATTTTGGTACTGAACCATGTAAATTTTTGTGTTTTGTTTGTAGATTTGCCGCATTTATTTTTCTATTTTGTCTATTATATAACTTTGTGTGGTAGAGGCTTTTGGTTGCTCACTTGTTGGATCTTGAGAAAATAATGCACACAAGGTATTTGATAAATTGTCAAACTCGGATTTTGTACATACAAATGGGAGACATCTACAGGGTAAATATAAATTGTTATCTATTTTGATTGGTAGTTTATCCTTTGAATTTCATTAAATTGAAAATTTCTAAAAAGAGAATTATAATTGATATCGTTGTAGACTCTTCAGCGCCTTTAGTAGAAGCGCTAATTCCAGGTGCATCACAAACATGCAGATTGTTACAAAGAATTAACCGAAAACGAAAAAAAAAAAAAAAAAAATCCAAATCTTGAAAATTCTCGGCATTTTGCAAATACTAATTTGTATTGCAAACCATATAAAAAAAATCAGCACATCAACATATTAAGAAGTTGGTTAGGTTTAACAGTAAGATCATGATCAAATGGTGGCATGAAATATGTGAAACAACACTGCTTTTAAGATTTCCTACACAAGAATTAGCTCCAGTTTAAGGAAACAAACAAATTGTATTTCATTGTGACAACAAATCCATGTCACTAAAACTGACAGTTTCTTTAGAAATGTGTAGAAACAAAGAAAAGAATCTCTATGAGGGAATAAATTGTAAACGTAAAATTATCTAATTTTTACAGCTGAAACATGCTATTAGAACATTAAGCCTATCAAGATATTTTGGGAAAATGGACTAGACAACAAGGCTTTTAACAACATAAATTAACCTCCTCACCTATTCACCATTGGTCTCCTCTTGTTGAGAAGCTCTGTCTCCTCCATTGACATTGGTGTTCTCTGACTTCGATTTATGATAATCAATATAGTGTTGATACATATATGAGGTGAATCCCCAACAAGCCAACAGCAAAGCCATCACCTTTATCCCGTGCATTTTGTCATGGAAAACTATCACAGCTAAAATTGGAATGAAAGGCAACCCCAAAACACATACGACATTGGAGAAAACCGACGACACCTCAAGAATTAATCCTATGGTACCGAAATTGAAGGTCTGCCATGATATAGTTGCCCATGTCAGCGTCAGAGCGTAGGATGCTTTCCCTAGTTCAAACGCATGCATCTCTTCTGTCAAACCCTTCCACTCTCCGCTGGCGAAAAGTCCCACTAGAGCCGCACATGTTGCGACCAGCGATTGGTACATTGTCATATTCAAGATGGTTGAAAATGTTTCCCTTTTAATGATCTTTTCAAAGGCACACTGAGTTAGAGAAAGCATCAATCCGTATCCAGCCGATGCAGAAATAGTGCATATCAGTCCGAGCACATGCTTTGCTTTGGAGACATTAGAAGGGTCAGAAGAGTCGGATTGAAACAAAAGAAGGGTGGATGAGATGGTAAGGATTACTAGAGAATTGGTAGTGGCAGGAGTGAACTTTTGCGAATTGAGAAAGAAGGAGAAAAAGGCATTAAAAGCCAATTGGGATGCAGAAATAAGGGAAAAAGTAGATGCAGGAAGGTACTTGAGTCCAAGAGAAAACAAGAGACAATCTGCTGCAAAGACTAGGCCAAGGACTATATAAACTAATGGAAAAACAAAAGGTTTTGAAGATGAGTGGATTATGTCTGCGGTGGGAATCTTGCGAGCCGCAGAGGTGAAATAAAAAGGAAGGAGGATTGGAAACCCTGCAAGTTGAGTGAGAGCTCCCATCCATTGGCTTTTTCCACCTTTATCATAGTAACATCTCACCAATAATGTTGCTGCTAATTGGCCAAAGAGGGAACACAGCGAATAAATTGCTATTTTAAGCCAACGTGTATAGTTCTTGGACCGGTTGGAAACATTCGTTTGTTCAGAGGAATTTGCTTCATTAGCATCCTCCTCATCTGTTTAAGATCAAGACAGACACAAAAGAATCTGAAATAGATAAAAATAAAAATAAAAATAAAAATAAAAAAGAAGCTTTCTTAACTTGAAAAATATAGTGTTATTAAAACTTATGAAGGTGATAAGCCTTTTAGAAATCTTAACTGAGAATATTTTAACAAAGAATTTTCTTGAGCTAGACTAAAATAAGAGTAAATATTCGGAGGCATATATAGATTATATAAATATATAGGCCAGAGCGTACATTCCCTCAACAAATCACAGAACTCCCAAAAGTTTTTTGTTTTTTGTTTTTCTTTTTTTTTTGTTTCTTTTTTTTTTTTTTTTTTTTTTGGTTTTTTGTTTTTTGTTTTTTTGGTTTTTTTGTGTTTCTTTCGTTTGACAGAATAAGCAAGAACTTCGATCAAAAACAAAAAAGGAAAAAAAGAGTCTAATATGTCCAAAAGGTAGCATTGTTAGTCACGCAGCTGTTTTGTTTTGGCTGAGAATAATGTTACAATAAGAAATATAAGAAGAAAAAAAATCGTATATCAGATGAAATAAATAAATACATGATGAAAGTACTACGACTTACCCTGCGTGATGTTTAGTTGAAGATGATCTGGAGCCCCCATATTAACAAATTATAAAGAATTAAGTCCTTTAAAGCGATGGAAAGAAAGAAGCTTGAAGGAGAGACGTTTGAAGACTTTTTACAATAGCGCAGCAGCCCGGACAGTAATCTTCTTAATTAATCGAAAAAGGAGAGTCCCAAACAAAATAATCTGCTTCAAGTAAATTTTGGTAAGTTGGGTAAATCTTTTATATCTGAACTTTTTTTTTTTTTTTTTGGTGCGCGTGCGCCTGATTAAGAATCAAATTTAAAAATTTACAGTTAATTTCCGTTTCTTATCTAATTTTCCATGTGGCAACTAAATAGTTAGGGGTTGGGATTCGTGTTGTCGTATCGTATTTGTGTCAATCAGTTTATTAATTATGTCAAAATTGGTTAGTCTGAACCTTATTTATTTATTAATCGTGTCAAAAATTTTCAACATAATACGATCCATTTAATAAATAGGTAACCTGATATGATCCGTGTAGTCTATTTATGAAGTGGATCATTAATATCCATTTACACGAAATTAACTTGTTTATATGAAATTGACCTATTTATATAAAATTGACCTATCTACACGAAAATAATCCATTTATATGAAATTTATCTAATTAAATAAATTACCTTATTGAAATTAATTATTTCATATAGTCATTAATTAATTCAAAATTAAAATATTATGTAAAACTATATAATTATAGTTACAAATTTATAATAATATAACATATGATATGATAATATAACAATTTCATATAATAGTTAAATATATATACATATATATGCATAATAAATCTAATACTACTTCTCTAAAAATAATATAAAAAAAACTTTATTAATAATTATGTTTTTAATTTTCTACATCTCCACTACTTTTAGGCATATTAATTTTTATTTTTCTGACATCCATAAATCTATTCATATATTAAACATGTTATATTTAAGTAAATTAATATTATTTCAATAATTTTAATTTTTTATTTGTAATTAATAAAAAAATAAATAATATAATCTTAAATAAGTTTGATATTTAGTAATAAAAAAGTATTAGTTAAAGTTTTATTAATAATAAAATTTAATATATTAAAATTATAATTTAAATAGTTATAATCGTATTGGGTTCTGGTTAAATGGGTCAACTCGAAATTGATATTTTTATTAAATAAATTAATTTCAAATTAAGTAGGTCAACTTGAAAACTGACACGTTTGTTAATCATATTAAACTGATTGATCCGAATTTAATCTGAATCTATTTATAATAAATCCAAATCTGTTAATTTTTTGTCGCTCTCGATTCATGTCACCGTGTCATAATCAATTTTATTTATTTACCAATTTATAAAATACTATTTAATAAATGATACATATTAAAATATTATTAATCAGTATATTTATATGACTTAGATATGTATAAACAAATCTTAAATATATTAGTGAATAAGTAAAATAAACTAATTAATAAATATCGTCTTAGTATCTACCATATTTTTAATAAATAAAGATGAATAATTATTTTGATAAGTGTAGAATTATTGTTTGCAAAAACTCATGTGCTAATAACATGTCAATATACTCATAGACTTGGTTTCTAACGCTGAAAATATACTTCAAAATTTAAAGTTCAATTTTTAATCTAGAAAAAAATAGAATATTATGTCCATATATTTATTGGTGAAAAGAATAATACAAATTAAATCTAAATAAATCGAAGAGATCCGATATAAGTAATAAAATATTATTACATCGTTCTGTAAATAAAGTGTCCAAATAAGACGCCGGTAACAAAATAAGACAGCGTCAGTAACAATCTTACTAGATTCTTAAATGTAGGCGCCTTTATGCCTAGTCCTACGGGGTAATATAGATACCAAATAAAAGTAATTGTTTGCATATCCTATATATGTAGCTTAATTTGAGCAAAATACAATTTCCTATCCGGTAAATAAATCTTCTTATCCAATACAAGTAACAAAATATTATTACATCGTTCTGTAAATAAAGTTCCCGAATAAGATAAGTGTCAGTGACAATCTTACTAGATTGTTAAATGTAGGTGCCTTTATGCCTAGTCCTGCGGGTTAATATAGATACCAAATAAAAGTAATTGTTTGCATATCCTATATACGTAGCTAAATTTGAGCAAAATACAAATTCCTATTCGGTTGAATCTAAATAAATCTATGTGGAGAAAAAGAAATTTATAAAAACAAGAGGTTTGTGTAAATAGTAAAGTTAATAAAAATCTAATTTTTTTGAGAAAGTAATATTTTGTTTTTGTGTTTGGATATTTATTTAGAGATAAAAAAATTGTTGGTTGAGGAAAATTTATACTCACCTATGAAAGTATCATTTTGAAAACATGTCTAATGATAAATGTAGATTGTTATTAAGCAGTAGAAATTAATGTCCTCCAAATATAGGTGGTTAAATGTAGAGTCAATTTTCAAATTATTGTCTAACGGTGATATATAGAAGACTATTTTATAGTTATTAATTAATTAACTATATTTATTTTATTATTTTTTGTTTGAAAAATTGACTTTACAAGGAAACTTAGCAATATCTAGTCAAGCCTTTAAAAGTAAAGAATCACTTTAATAGATATTTTTTCTTGCTACGTCAACTTGACAAAGTATTTGCACAAGTTCATTGGATAAGTTTGTTATGGGTGGCTATTTGTTTTTTTATGTGACCCAAAAAAAAAAAAAAAATCTAACAACAGATAAAACCACTGTAGATACTTTGAGATTCCCTAGGAAGCTAGTTTTATCATTCTTTAAAATTAAAAATTTGCCTCCAATTTATTATACAAAATTAATTTAATTATTTCCAAGTCATAACTTTCTTATTACATACCAAATATAATAAGAGAAAAATTAATTCCTAGCAAACTAATTCTCACAAATCTAAATATGGGAATCAGTTTTGTTTTAAAGTTTGACACTTTCCAAACAACGCGTAATATCAACTTCCATATATTCAACCAAAAATTAAATGATAATTATATAACTATATATCTATCAAACTCAAATCAAATCCTGAATGTCAAGACTTATATTAGAACTTCCTTTTTATTTTTCTTGGATCGTATTAAAAATTGAGTTTTAAAATTATATTTATTGGAGCATATCTAATGATAAATATGCATTGATGTGTATGTGGCATAGAATTTAACAATGTTAACATGCGTAAACGCATAACTAAATAAAACATTATTCTACAATATATGTGTAGAATAATTATTTATGTCTATTAATTAATTATATATTTTATCAACCTTTTTCAAAACATCATTTTAGAAAAGTATTGACTTTTTAGGAACATTTTGCATTTATGAAAAGTACACAATGTCTAGTAAAGTTTCAAAAAGTAGACATTCACCTTGATAATATCTAGACCATATTAGCTTAACAATCATTTAGACATTACCCTTAGAGAATATATATATATATATATTTTATTTTTTGAATAAAAATAATTTAAATTGCCTTTGATATATATGTCTTATCGACGATTATTCACTAGTTATAACAAATAACATTTTTCAATAACTAATGGATTGTAAAACAAAGAGAAAAATATCATAATTAGTTTCTCATTTCAATAACTAAAGGATTGTAAAACAAAGAGAAAAATATCATAATTAGTTTCTCATTGTACATGAAAGAAACGTCCTCTAAAATTGGTGTTTATGGGAGAAGAATAAGAGGTTAGTAGTGAGAGACGGATAGGATGACCGAGGAATTAAATACGATAGTAATTTCCAACTATAATAAGGATGGTCCTGATCACCAATTTGATGGAGCCTTATAATAGAGTTGAATTAAGGGAGTGAAAAAGAGGAAATGAATTAGAAACTTCTAAAATGAAAAGAAAACATTTAATAATTTGCTATTATGACTTTGATGATTTCTTATTATTGTATACTTATATGATTTATTATGAGACACTTTAATCATTTTTTTTCCTTTTGAATTTCTGCATTCCACCTGTTTGTTTTCTTATGTTGATTAATTGTAGTCCTAATGATAATAAACAGGGGTGATAATCTCATTTCCTAGACTTTATTAGGATTGGAGATAATAAAAAAAAATCATAACTGCTAAACTTATTAAAATATTTAATAAATTTATTGACTAAATAATGTGGCATATAATGGGACAATATTTAATTAATTTATTTTTTTATTTAAGAATTTACTTATTTATATTTAAATTATATTAATATATTAACTAATAATATATTAATATGTGCCATTTAATAAATAAATTTAATGAATATTTTGTAGCGTAATTGTAACATGTATATATATATATATATATACTTCCCTTAATTTAACATTTGCCTAAAAAAATGCAAAACCAAAACGTCCCATTAACCTTTTAAAAAACCATGAATTTATATGTCCATAAAGAATTGCAATCTGTGATATACGCTAAAATGGCACAAATGAGTTAATTAATGTCCGAAAGCATATCATGGGTAGGACAAAAGTTAATAATCCCTCAAGTTCTTAAAGCCGGCGCCCAAAAGGGTTGCTATTTTTATAATCATGAAGTTTTTATGAGAAATAAAATACAAATCTATCCTGTTTCTGGGCTTTTTTTTTTTTTTTTAAAGAACTATATATGTCCTTCATAATATTTTGGCATCCCAAGATCTATCAACTTGATTTCTAGGAAACAGGCAAGGTACCTATATTTTCTTGATGCATAAATTCTAATTTGTTTATGCAGTCCACATACAAGATGAAATAAAATAATAAATATTTTTATGAAACTTGAAACTGCTGGACTCACATATGATGTTGTTGAGTTGCAGATCCGGAAATTCCATATCGCCAAATTAAGTAGAATGAACTCCTTTTGAATGATGGTAAAAGAGGAGCCTTTAGACTATTAGACGTAGTAATTTGTTTCAAGGTGGAGTCACCATGGAGTGTCATCCAATATAATAAACATGCATTTGACAAGTTGCGCTATAGTAATTTTTGCTGCGCGCGCGCAGATCACAATGTAACTGGGAAATAATTTTCATAACTAATAGTAAGGTTAATGTCTAAACGGAGGAAAAAAAAAAATCTGCTTTAGTAATTTAAGCAGTCATTTTTTGTTTTCGTAGAATTTTTAATCAGCTTATTTGGAAGTTGAATATAAAATAAGAACAAATAGAAAAAGAAAAGAAAATTTTGGCAAGCTTTGTATATGTGAGGTAATATTTTTTGTCCAAGCAAATCTAACTTAGAAATAAAACTTTTTGATTAAGAAGAAAATTTGAAAATTTCTTATACCTAATATCCATTCCTTTATGTGTGAAAATAGAAACAAAAATCTGGTAAGAAAGTTGGCGCGACAGGATTCTTAAACTTAATTATATTACCCAAATAAATAAAAGTGATTGCTTATGTAGCAGATTCTATGCGGGATATACGATATAGTGTGTCATCCAAGGTAGCTGAATTTTAGTACAGTTATGGTGATCAACTAATTAAACATATGAATATAGAAATAGCCAAAAAAAAAAAAAAAAAAAAAAAAACTTGCAAAAGGGATTGGTATTATTTTTCAGTTGTTAAAATTTCCACGTATTTGAGCCAAAAACCAAATATAATTTTTCAAATTATAATAGGAAAAACAACTTCGATTTTTCAAACAATATTTTTTCAATTTTTCGTTCAAATATAATAGAAATTATTGTGATATGTGTTCTAAAGATGGCTACTTTCGTGGATTCTTACCTTTTCGTTTTAAATAATTTATTAACGTATCAGCTATAATATTTTCATGCATGGGTTAAGAAAGTTAAGTTTGGTAAGTAAAATAAATGTTTAAATAGAATAGTTATTTCATAATATCAATAATTATTATTATGTTTGATAGATTTTAAATTTTAGGAATATTTATTCCATAGGATTACTTATTCTCTTATTTAAAAAAAAAAATTTAACTATTTCTTTCAAAAAATTTAGAATTGTTATTCCTTCATTTGAATGATAAATATTCTTATCATATTTAAAATATATTGAAATTGAGATTGGTTATCCTAAATTAAAAATACATAGATAACTATAAACCTTGGCTTTAATTAATTCTTACCGAATTTTATAGTTTTGGAAAGAAAAGAAAATTGAATTTTATAGTTTTGAAAAAAAAACAAAATCTGATAAAACTATTAAAACATCTCCAATAGCTCTATCTATTGATAGATATTTTTTTTTTCACATCACAAAAATAGACATTTATTAAAGAAAAACTTGTCTAATGTATATATCAAACCACAGTATCAAACTAATGTAGTAAGAAAAAAATATAGATTGTTAAGATGACTCTCTATTTTTAGAAGGTCTATCAGATATTATAAAGTTTTTTTAAAAGCAAATTTTTCTTAAAAAGTCAATTTTATTATAAAAGAAAATAAAATATTTACAATTAATTAACAACCATAAATAGAATACACATTACCATTGGAAAACGATTTTAAAATTAAAGATCCATTTACACCACTTAGATTTAAACAATGTCAATTTTTATGCTACATAAGCAACAATTAATATTCACCATTAAAGATACTCTAAACATTGAACCTAATTTAAGACCCATATCAATAGGAATATTTATTCATTTTCCCTTTTTTGATTCCTATAAACAGTTATTATTATTTTGTAAAGGATAATCATTCGATGTATTAAATGTCACTTTAAGTTTATGAAATGAAACTATGTTTATGAAAATGAACTTAATTGTAACATATACTAATTGATCCATTATAGGTACTACCATTGAACTCATATACAAGTACAAAATAAAATATAAGAATGCAACCTAAACTTCCTTCAATATAACTACTCATAACAACATTTGATATAATTTGATGAGATAACAGTGTTAAACTAAATATGCTTGCTTAACTTATCAATAACTGAATAAATTATATCTAATATACCCCACAAGCAAATGGGCAATTCCATTAGGGGTAGCAATTTGTGTTGGCATGTCATGTTCATGTCAATCCGTTAATTAATTGTGTTGAAATTACTAAACTCCGAACCTCACCTGTTCATTAATTGTGTAAAAAAATTTCAACTTGAACAACATCTGTTTAATAAACAGGTAATCTGACACGACCCGTATAATCCGTTTATTAAATAACTCAATTTAGGTCAACATGACCCATTTACATAAAATTAACATGTTTACACGAAATTGACTCATTTACATAAAATTGACGCGTTTACACTAAATTTATCCAATTAAATAAATTACCTCATTGAAATTAGTTATTTCATACAAAATAAAAATAATTTAGTCATAAATTAATCCAAAATTAAAATATATATGTAAAACCACAATATTATAATTACAAATTTACAATGATATAACATATGATATGATAAGACCCGCTTTGGAAACCCTCTCAGGATCTCTCGGGTGGTCCTACCTAGTGAAGTTCCGCTAGACTATCTTTAGAGAATATCCAGTAGAACCCCACTTAAAGTGTAGACAAGCGAACACATACAATAACAAATAATATCTCCATATAAAGATAAAACTACAATAGCATAATTATATGTATATATATATATATATATAAATATATATATATATATATATATAATACGGGCAATACTATGTCTAAGATCTAGATCAGAGTATTCTAAAAGTATTTGTAAAATTCAGAAGAACAACTGATATAATTAAGTCTCAAAAGATAAAAATAAATTGAGAAAGACAAGTAATGCTACTGTAGTGGAAAGTACAAAAAAAACAAGCGATGCACGAGGTCGAGTTGCCAACTAATTGCCTGGACCTAGGGGAATGAATTTAAAACAAATAAAATGTAAGATAAAGAAAATATCAATGAGTGGCATTGTATAATAGGAAAGTAAAAATTTATTTCCATAAAACTTTCACTCAAGACATCTTGTTCTACTCTTTTGAAAGGTTCCCCATTTTAAAACAATTTCACAAAACCCAAATTTATACCCCAATTCAATATCATAAAACCAACGCTCAAAAAAGGTATAAAATGAACGATCATTATAATATTATAAAATGTCTTAATCAAGATATAAATATTGAGCATAAAATATTATAAACATAATTTTACAAAATAATATGAAAGTGTAATAATAACCAAAATATTGGAAAACCAACAATATACTCAAACATATACATTGTACCATACAATACACCAAACTGTAAACCATGGGATACATCCACCTTCCGACCCTTAATATACGAAAAGTATTATGAAAATAGTAAACCGTTAGGATACACCCAACCTCAAGGCATCGTGGCAAAAATAAACCAGTGGAATGAATCTAACCTCATAGAACCCTGGTAATAATAAACCTATGAGATGAATCTAACCTCACGTCCCGTGACAATAATAAACCTGTGGGATGAATCCAACTTTATGGCATCGTGACAAACTCCTGCGTAATAATATCATACTGATCTGAAACACTGGTACTATATAGTACATCAATTAAAAATAAATAATACAGTATCCGTAAAACAGTCTTATGAAATCTTACTTTTACAAACAATACTGTATCATAAATCATAATTTAATATTCAAACTCAACCGCTTATTTAAATATTTCAAAATTTTCAAATCATCATTTCAAGCTAAAACCAGAAATACCACAGTAAAATATATAACAGCATAAACCAATTTTAAGCACATAAAATATTTGAACATGCTTAAAATCATATAATTTTCAATCTGCTTTCTTAAATCAATTATTTTCCAAAATGATTTAAAACCTCAATTCAAATACCAGGATATTTAAATAACACAAGTCCATTTATGAACTCATTTAGAATTGAAAACCATTTAAAATATTGTCAAAAATCACACAAAATGATAACACATATATGTAAAAGTAGATCCTCATATATGCATAAAATTGAATATTTAAATCAAACGATTTGTATATGTAAAATACTCAAACCACATATATATATATATTATACTATATATCCAAAATATTTTAAAATGATATAACCACTCACAATACTGCAAATGTTTACTCCTGCTCCCTTGCAGGATTGCTTTTAGGCTCAATTAAGTGCCTGTAATATAATATAATAAAATATTTTTCAGACTCCAAAAACTAAACCAAATACATTTGTAAGCACCAAATGTCTTAAAATAATTTATACAACTATAAAATTAAGCAAATTTGATACTGATAGATCCAATTATACTGCGTACCCTTAGGACCAGATACCCAAAATTGGGGCTTTTCACCTAAAGGCTAATCTTTTGAAATTGAACCTTTTGATGGGCCCTAACAATATCTAATTTCACTAATCTAACTTCAGTTTTGTCCAATTTGACCAATTTTGTCCAAACGTAGTTCGAGTTTATCCTATATTTAACTAATTGATCAAAGAATGGAAAATTTATCAAACGACGTCCAAAATTCACAAACTTTATATCAATGAAAAGGCCAAGAGACAAGAAATAAAATGATGTGCTCACCTTGGTCCATCGATGATTCCGATGGTCGGAAAACTTGGTGGAAATTTTGGCCAAACTTCCCATTGACGTATCTCTCAAACGGTGAAGAATCTTGGCAAACGAACCATGGAATTGAGTTCAAAGGGTTTACAAATGGTGGTAGAGGTGTGTGGGTTGGCCTAAAACTGCCAAAAAATGCCATATGACTGCCGCTGGCTTCAAATGGCCAATCTCAGCGTGTCCGTCGGCAATTTGGCCTTAAATTTGGCCGGCGTGATCGTCAAGAAATGGGTAATATGGGTGGCTAATGCATGCATAAGGATGGTGGCCAGATTTGGACAAAACGGCAGTGACCCGGTTGGGCGTTAAACAAGTTTGAAGTGACTCAGTTCGGACCAATGGGTTTGAAGAGAAGTTTCTCGGGTTTGGGGGACAAAATTGATATGTTGGGACTTGTTCCCTATTGGGAATACTTCCCAACATTTATACAGAGGCTTGGATCACTACATATAAAAATCTGGGCTGATTTGGACACTTATATAAAACTGATGTTTAAAACTTCTCAAATCCATAACTTTTGATCCGCAACTCAAAATTTGACGTGCTGCCAATCTATGAACTCGTATCGATGAGCTCTACACAATGGTATATCAGTCAAACCAAAATCTTAACCATTGAAAAAGTCAATCCAGGATCCACATACAATCCAATTGATCAAAGCTGGTCAAAACTGTACAACAAGGGTCAAACCTGTACAACAGGGGTATTTTGGTACGAGTTGTTACATGATATAATAATATAACAATCTTATATAATAGTTAAATATATATACACATAATAAACCTAATATTACTTTAAAAATAATATAAAAAAACTTTATTGACATATTAATTTTTATTTTTTCAATGTCCATAAATCCATACATGTATTAAACATATCATATTTAAGTAAATCAATATTATTTTAATAATTTGTATTTTTTTATTTTTTAATTAAAAAATTAATAATACAGCTTTAAGTAACTTTGTAATTTAGTAAAAAAAAAAAGTATTAGTAAAAGTTTTATTAATGGTAAATTTAATATATTAAAGTTATAATCTAAACTGGTTATAATCGTGTCGGGTTAGAATATTGACACGATAAATTAATACGTTTAGTTAAGTTGGTCAATTTGGATCAATTTTGAGTAAAATGGGTCAATCCAAAATTGACACTCTTAGTTAAACAAGTAAATTTCAAGTTAAACAGGTCAATCTAAAATTGACATGTTTAATAATCGTGTTAAATAAGTTGACTCGAATTTGATCCGAACATATTTATAATAAACTAAACCTACTAACTTCGTCTTATTTTTTTAGTCATGTTACTGTGTCATGACCTGAATTGCCATCCTTAAATTCCATCACTGTAAGCTTGGAACAAAGATTCTTGAACCATGGAGCAGATAAAGACTTTATACAAATATTAGCAATCTAATAAATTGAAGGAACACGACAAATAGACAGGTGCGTAGAAGACACTTTCTTTAAGAAATGAACATCAACATGAATACATGTAGTGTGAATATGGAAAATGGGATTATCGTCAAAGCAATTGCACTTTCATTGTCACACCATGTGATAGGAGGTTAAGATAAAGGCATGTGTAACTCTCTATTATGTGAAATTAAACTCACAAGTGCACGAATCGTAACAAATAATAAAAAGTGAGAATTCAGGGTTGTGTTAATTTCTAATCAAATTTAGTAATATGTACTTGAATTTGACAGCACTTAAATTAAATTAGAAATTAAACTTACTAGGCAATTAATTAAATTAAGTAAACTTCAAACTAAGGAAAATTCAATGAATGTGAAATTTTATAGCATTGGAATCCACCACTAATTATTTCAAATTAATTGTCAAATATATCTAATTTAGTAGTAATATTTGTTAACCAAATCTTAATCATCTAAATTATCAAAAGCCATTCTATGCACTCTTGAAATTATTCACATAATCCTAAATGAATTCCTCTCAGAATGAAATCTAGAATTTATGCAAATACTGGTATAAAGATTAAGTCTATATTAATTACATGCAACATAAATATTTCTTAATCAAACATGAAATATATAAATTGAATAGAATTTGGCATGCAACCTAGTATCTCTTGGTTAAAAAGGCATAGTATCTAAATTATTCAAATATAAATACATTCCCTCTCTCAAGGGTAAACAAAATTGAATCATTCATGACTTCTAGGATTATGAAAGCAGTAAGAACACAATAAACAAAAATATATTACAAATAAAATAAAATCAATCAAAACAATTAAATCTTCATAATTAAGGTTTCATCCATACTCTAACCAAAAAAAAAAAAATTTAGTTCATGACAATCATGTTCTCAGCAACCGTAATCATAAAGATTAAAAGTATAAAATTAAAGAGTAAAAGAGAAGAGAAGAAAAACTAAAAAATTTTAGTAAGAGTAAAAGAGAAGCAAAGAAAAACTAAAAATTTTTAGTACTCGCTTAGATTGATGATGCCCTAACCTCCTTCTTCAAGCAAGATCATGGGTTAGTCTTCTCCAAACTCTTTAATTGTTTTTTCAATCTCTTTTTTCCTTAGTTGAAATTTTCCTCTCTCTATATATGCTGCTTTTTTTGCTGTATATAATCATGTGGACGCTAAAAATTGTATGGCTTTAATATAGCCTTTGGATTTCCTTAAATCCTAATCCAACTAGGTTTCAAAAACTCAATCCTATTGGACAATCATGTGGGGCTAGGTTTTCCATGGAATTTAGGAAATAATTTTGGCTTATAACTATTAATTAAAAAGAGAAAATTTGTGGCCAATTATGCCCATTAAATTACCACATATACCCCTAATTTTTAGGAGCTTTATTTGAATCAAAACTTTCCTTTTTAGAACATTGCAATCAACCTGCCTTTGACATTTTGGGAACCCAAACCTACTTATTTTGCTCTCTGAAACCACTTGTAAGAGTTAACTCTTTGCCATGGCTTATAAATGCATATGTAATAATAAGGATTTGGACACCAGGAAGGCATCCAAAACTCAATTTTGCCATGGTGCCACAATCAAACGAAATTTTGCAGAATTCTCTCATTTCAAAATTAAATTGGTGCTAATTGGCTGGTTCATTTGCAATGACATTTTAAAGGGATGACCCTTAATGCCTAAAGAAAATTTTCCAGTTTAAATCATCTTAAAATTCTACTTGTAGCTTCAGATATACTTAAAAAGGTACATGGTGTGCATATTTCAGCATTTTCAGCGTTGTACTTGAATTCTTCTTCTTTTACTAAAAGTTGAAAAAACATAAAATTAAATGGTTTTCCATATAAAAATTAATATAAACTTAGAAATATTAGGCATAATATGATAATATTTTAGGCCTATTACTCTCGAACCAACAAGTTAAGCCATAAGTTTTTTAACACTTGCACTAGCTACGCTTTGGTAGTCAACCACACAAGATGAGTGAAAGACAATGGTTTGCTTATTGTCACACCATGTTACAAGATTAGAACCCAGAAACTTGCATTAACCACTAGTTGATTTCCTATATTAAGTCCTTGAGGCCCAATCTACATCCGTGAAGCCAGTAGATTCAACTAACATGACTTAGTTAAATGAAGGCCAAACCGAGAAGTACGTTGAAGATATCATAAGATGCGTTTCACCACTTTCAGTGTATGTCTCTTGAAACATGCATATATTGACACATACAATGGATTGAGAACACAATTTCAGGTCGAGTTACTGTCACATACTAAAGTCCACTAACTATGTTTCGATATAGTTGAGGATCATGGATTACATCACCTTCGGTACTTGTGAGTTGAAGTCCAATAACATAGGCACAATTGGTTTGCTTGTGACATTTTTAGCATGTAAAAATATGTCCTAAATGTATTTATGCTATGAAAGAAATAATCATTTTGCTCTAGGTATTGCTTCAATACTTAGGGAAGAACTTAGAGGACCCAAATCTTTTAGTGCAAACCAAGCATGTAGTTGCTTGACAAGCTAACTTATTTCGCCTGTGTTGCAGCCATTATGATAAGGTCATCCACAAAAGCTAGAAGCTATATAGTAGAAGAGGAGATATGTATTATAAACAAGAAATGATTTGATTGAATGTGACAAAACCCAATGAACGCAAAGCACTCCCTAACTTGGTAAACCAATCTCTTGGAGCTTGTTAAGCTTGTAGATGGCTTTATATTAGGGCATAAAGAATAAAATTAACTGAGTGGTTGTTACATGAGAACTTCTTTTTGCAAGTCATCATTGAGAATGGCATTGTTAAAATTGAGTTGCCTTATAATTGAAGCCTTGGAACTTGATAGAAGCCCTTAGCCATTAAGTGCGCTTTAAATATCTGAATACTGCCATCTAGATTTTTCTTTACTCTTTATGGCCGTTCACAGTAAATTATTTTTCAATAAGGAGGTGACCCAGTATCAATTTTAGACAAGAGTATGATACTCATCAATCATAGCATCAACCAACTACGAAGATTAGAGGGCATCCTTGACTTATTTCAGTTATGGTATATCACAACTGTTGAGAAGTACACATATTTTTTAATTGCCCAATGAGTTACCATCGAATGAATGTTAGTACTTGTTGACTTTGGTGGAGGGGCTGATTCAATATGGGTTGTTGGAGCCATGTATTGGGAAGTTTGAATAGGGGCCCTGACTTTTTCAATAATAGGTGGTGGCGTAGGAGAGAAAGAAGTTTGATCCAAAATATAAGACTGGCACATAATGGGAGTTTTAAACAATTCAATCTGTGGTATAGACAAATTTAGAGATGCGTTATTAATATGGTATTGATGACTAGAAGAGCTCTTTGCTGCAAAAGGAAACGTCACTTTATCAAATAGAACATTCCTTGCTATCTTAGTAAGCCTATTAAAAGCTAGACATATGTACCCTTTGTAGAAATTATCATATCTAAGGACTGTAGAAGAAACTTATTGAAACATGCATTTATGTTTATTATAAGCCTAAATATTGGGAAAGCACCTGCATCCAAATACCTTTAGCGAACTATAGTCCAGTTTAACACCAAATAGCTTCTCCTTCGAAGATAAGTGGCTAAGCATAAGAGATGTAGCGTACTAATAAGAAGAGTAGCAAACACAAATGATTTATTTGAAAATTTTAATGCCTAAGATGCTTCAACAATCAAAATAAGTCCAACTTCAACTATATGCAATGCTTTCATTCCACCACACTGTTTTGCTCATGAGTATTAGTGCAGGAGCGGCATATAAGAATACCAATTGAAAAGACAATGTTCAAACAGTTTGAACTCACCACCACCACTCGTTTAAACCATTTGGATAGGTAACCCAAATTGTAATTGAATCTACTTTTTGAATCATATAAAAGCTCAAAGAGCTTATGATTTTGCCTTCGATAGAACAATCCAAGTATATCTAGTAAATTGATCCAAAAAACTTACGTAGGATATAAATTCTTTTGAAGACAGGTAAGGAGAAGGACCTTGTAGATCCATATTAATTAAATGCTATTATGGAATTCAGAGAAAAACAAGAACGAAAAATAGTAAAGAATACAAACAGCAATTTTAGTGAGGTTCAACCAATAGTTGCCTACATCCTCGTGCTCAAGTTCTGAGCTTCTGTTTTTATTATCAAATGAGGAAATCACAAGCTTAACGGATTCTTCAATGGTGAATCAAACAGAAAACACCCAAACCAACCCGTAAGCCCTTTTACACTTTCACACAGCTCACTCATAAAGTTTTCACAAAGAAACATCAATTTCCCTTATAGAACCCTTTGAAGAATTGAAACAGTAAAGAAAGATTTGCATTTTCTCTCTCAAATCCTGAAAATCAACTCAAGTATATGTTGCAACTCTGTAATTCTACTACTACTCGAAGAAGAAGAAAGAATGTTTATATTAATCTGAAAAACTCCAAAACGTCGTCATTCCTCTTAAACTAACTTAAGCTCATTTAAAAATGTTATCATTTCATCCTGTTGTTTCGTCCTCTTCTTTTCTTAACTTTGAGCACCTGTTCGAATATCTGAAGCATAATAGAACTTCACATTTCTTCAGCTCTTGAGGATTAATTCTTCATAAATGCAAAGGGCAATATATCGTGTATTGGAGAGAGTAAAGGGAAGCCGTTTAATTTTTCTCATTGCAATTGAGAAACAAAAAGAAATTTTATTATCTTTAGGTACTCCTAGATTGCATTGTTTCATTACATGCTTGGTAATGGTCAAGGATAGATGGCCTAACATTTTATGCCATAAAGAAATTGAATCACTTTTGGACCATTTTTTTGCAAATAAAACACTAGGAAAAATTGAACTATTATAACTGGAAGACTTACAATTTCTCAATGAATTTGAATTAGTATTTCATACAATCGAAGGTCCCTTGGTACATCCACGGTTATTTGGCTGAGCTTTATTTGCTACAAAGTAATAAAGTCCATCAAAATGCTTGCATTCTAGAAATGCTACAACTATACACTAAAAGTTGATGTCTCTAGCCAATTCTTCACAAAACAAACCTTTTGAATAAAATTCAAAGTAGACATCTTATCAAAAGTAAATTTTAAGTTAGTAACAATGTTCTTTGCTATTTTAGGCACATGCAAAATATTTTTTAGATATAAAATTGTTTTCAACAAAGAAGAAAGCAAGGATGAATTGCCAGTTCGAAGTATGACCAAACCTTCTCCATTGGCCATTTATATCCTTAATAAACTCGTAAACTATTGTTTATCTAATAAAATGGTAGGATCAAACCTACAATGAATCATAACATTTGAGATTGGGTACCAATTTGGATAGAGTAAAGTACCAAGGATGGTAGCCATGGTATTTATTGATGGACTTGAGCTAGCAAAGCCAAAATAGTTAGGAGAGTAGTCATGAAAAGTTTGTTTCAGCTGGAAGCAATTAGGAGCAATATGTCCACCCTATTCCATACATTTGACATTGCATTAGATTGTATTGTTCACAACCTCCTCTTCATGTTTTTTAATCTCTGCCATGCTAAAAAGAGTTTGGAGCACCATAATAATTTCTCGGATAATAATTGTTATTAACATAATAATATATTTTCTAAGCAAGTTCTTTGTCTTGAAATAATTGATTTTCATTATTTCATATGTTGTTGATACAGCTTAATCCAACCGACATTTATATGCTAGAAGCATTGCACATACATCTTGAAGACGCATTAGTTCAGTCCTTAATGTGTGACGAATTTGATCATTTTTAGAGATGTGATTTTTAGCGGATGCAAGAGCATTATGGTGCTTTAAAGAGATATTTGATAAGCCATTGTAGTTTATATCTGTTCAATAGTTATTTTTGATAGAGATTAGGTAGTTCTCTTGTAATTATCCTTAAGCTTATGTAAATAGATTTTGATTAATCTCTTGTTGTATACTTATCTTCACTACCTATCCATTGTGTACTCTGTATAAATACCAGCTTTACTATATCAATAAATTAAGCTTTTCCAATTATTTGTTTAAGTATTTACATGGTATCAAAGCATTAAAAAGCTTTAACAGAGTCCTTGTCTCATCCGATCCTATCTGTGCCATTTTTTTTTTATCTCCTTTTCCATGGCTCTACACACTCCAATCTCCTCTGCTCCTTCTTCTTCTATGACTGGTAATCCAAATTTTGACTTTGCCAATCTGGTCTTCATTAATGTTGCTACCCAGGCACCAATTCGGCTCACCCCAATTAACTTTTTTACGTGGAAAGCACAGTGGGATGCTCTCCTTTATGGATATGCACTCACAGGATATATTGATGGTTCTCTCCCTTACCCATCTCCATCTTCTAATCTGCGTTATTTATTTTGGACTAGGCAAGATCAGCTTCTTTTTGGATCCCTTTTGGCCTCTTTATCTTCTGATCTTGCCTCAATGGTAGCTTCTGCAAAAACATCACAGGAATTGTGGAACAAACTCCATCTCACTTATGCAAAGCCGTCACGATCACGGATCAATCGCCTTCGAGAGAAGCTTGTTTGCCCACAAGGTTCACGTAGCCTCACCACTTATATGTTTGAAATTAAAGCAGCAGCTGATGAATTAGCCATGCTTCAAGAACCACTGAAAGATAAAGAGATCACTATTTATATCCTAAATGGATTAAAGCTTGATCTAAAAGAAATCTACGCTGCCTTACGTTCTAGAGACACTGAGATTTCGTTTGAAGACCTTCATGAAAGATTATTGGAGTATAAGGCATATATTCACAAATCAGACATTACCATTTCAGATGAAACACCTTTGCTGGACCATGTTACTACTAAAAATAATGGCAGCCATACATTCATTCGCACCTCTCGATAGAAATCAGGTTCCAAATTTCCTCACACCTCTCGGCCTCCTTTGTCCTCAATTCCTTCCTCTAGGTCTTATCGTGGTCGTTGTCAGCTATGTGGACAATTGGGACACTTGGCCAGATTTTGTTATCAATTGAAAAATCAATGGGCTTCTATTCACCAACAAGGAATCTTACCTACTCCTCGGGCCACTCCTCTACCACAAGCCTACTATTTAGGTCAGCAGGTTCAATCTGTTCCTTCCTCTCATATACCTTGGCTTCTTGATTCAGGTGCTTCTTCATAATCTGTCTGCTCATTCTGACTATGATGGAACTGACGAAATTATGGTTGGCAATGGTAATGGTTTACAAATTACTAATATTGGTTCCACTCATCTTCCTGCTCACAATAGATCCTTTCATTTATCTAATGTTTTATGTGTCCCACAAATGATCAAGAATTTGGTATCAGTCTCTGAATTTTGTACTAACAATAATACTACTATTGAATTCTCACCCACTGGTTTTCTTGTAAAGGACATACCAACGGGAGTGACACTGCTTCGAGGACCAAATAAAGAAGGCATCTATAAGTGGCCATTTCAGTCAAATAATTCCAGAATCACTCCACCCTTAGTTTCTTTTTCTACTGTCAAAACTTTCTACAAAGTTTGGCATCTTCGCTTAGGTTATCCATCCAATAAAGTCCTACGTCATTTAATTTCATTTTTTTCTTTACCTGTCTCCTCATCTAAAAGTTTTATTTGTAATCCATGCAAATGTAATAAAGCTCACAAGCTTCCCTTTAATATTTCCTCTATGACTTCTTCTAAACCTTTACAATTATTATATTCTGATGTATGGGGTCCTACACCTATTACCTCCATTGATGGCTATAAATATTATGTCATTTTTGTTAACCATTTCACAAAATATGTCTGGTTTTATCCTTTAAAACAAAAGTTTGAAGTGTTATCAGTTTTTGTTAAATTTAAAATAAATGTCAAAAAATTTTTAACACCAAATCATTTCTTTTTACTCATATAATGGAAGTGAATTTTTAAAACTAAAATCTTTTTTTGAAACAACTGGTGTCACTGATTTTCTATCACCATCCTATATGCCAGAGCATAATGGTTGGCGTCATAGACATATTAGGGAAACTAGCTTAGCCTTATTATCACATGCAGGCTTACCCTTAAAATTTTGGTCTTATGGTTTCCAAATAGCAGTTTATTTAATCAATAGATTATCTTCTTCTACTCTTCATTTTAAATCTCCATTATCCAGTCCGCAAGATGTGTCAATTCTCTCACAAGGTATTTCTTCTCTTGAAACCTCCTCTATACCTATGGACCCACAGACCACACCAAGTAATCAAATGGGTCGTAAGCATCCAATGTGCACTCGGTCTTAAAATAATATCTTCAAGCCAAAGAAATTGCTTGATTTTTTCTTAGCAACTTCTCAGTCTCAGTTGACCAATTTTGAACCTCACAATGTCCCTCAAGCCCTCAAAATTAAACATTGGCGCACTGCTATGTCAGAGGAGTTCAATGCTTTAGTTCAAAATGAGACATGGGAATTGGTTCCTCCTCACTCCAGTTATAATTTAGTAGGAAATAAATGGGTGTTCAGAATAAAGCGAAACTCTTATGGAACTATGAATCGGTACAAATCCCGTTTGGTTGCAAAGGGATATAATCAACGGCCAGGACTTGATTATTCAGAGACTTTCAATCCAGTCATTAAGCCGGCCATAATCCGAATTCTGTTATCCATTGCTTTGGGTAGGAACTGGCTGTTGCGTTGGCTTGACATTAACAATGCATTTCTTCATGGACATCTCCATGAAGACATTTACATGAAGCAGGCTCAAGGATTTATTGACTCCTCTCAGCCAGACCATGTTTGCAAACTAAAAAAAGCACTCTATGGGTTGAAACAGGCACCTCGTGCTTGGTACACTGAATTGAAGACATTTTTTCTCTCCTACGGGTCTGTCAATTCTGTTTCTGATACATCATTATTTATTTTTCATCAATCTGGTGTTACTCTTTACTTGCTGGTCTATGTGGATGACTTGCTGTTGACTAGGAACAATTCTTCATCACTCTCTCTCTCTTTGTTAATGCCCTTTCCCGTGCCTTCTGTCTTAAAGATCTTGGTGATCTTAATTTTTTCCTTGGCATTGAAGTTACTTAAAATAAGCATGGTCTTCTTCTTACACAACAAAAATATATACATGATTTGTTGGAAAGAACTCATATGCTTGATACTAAGGAGGTCACTACACCCATGTCTACATCGGCCTCTCTCACTCTCATGGATGGAACCAATCTCACTGATGCCACTCAGTATCGAAAAATCGTTGGTAGTTTTCAGTACCTCTCTTTGACACGTCCAGACATTTCTTTTGCTGTAAACAAACTATCACAGTTTATGCACAAGCCTATGGAACTTCACTGGGCAGCTGTCAAATGGCTTCTTCGATATCTCAAAGGTACGAGTTCTTTTGGTCTCTTTCTTCGTCGGCATTCCTCTTTCTCTCTTCATCCTTATTGTGATGCTAATTGGGCTGGTAATAAAGATGATAGCACCTCAACTTCGGCCTATATTATGTGCCTTGGTTCCAATCCAATCTCTTGGATGTCCAAGAAGCAGAGAACGGTTTCTCGCTCTTCCACTGAGGCTGAATATCGCTCAGTGGCTACTGCCACGTCCGAGTTATGTTGGCTTCGTTCTTTGTTGTTTGAGTTACAACTACCTCTTCCTCAAGTTCCTATCATTTACTGTGATAATGTAAGCACCACATATATTTGTGCCAATCTTATTCTTCATTCCAAAATGAAGCACATTCAAGTGGATTTCCATTTTGTTCGAGAGAAAGTCTTTGCTGGTGAGCTTCGTGTCTGCCATATTTCTAGCAAAGATCAACTTGCTGATGCCTTGACAAAGCCTTTGTCCAAACAATGGTTGTAGTTTCTTCGACCCAAGCAAAGTGTTCTATCATCACTTAGCTTGAGGGGCCATGATAGAGATTAGTTATTTCTCTTGTAATTATCCTTAATCTTACGTAAATAGATTTTTATTAATCTTTTGTTGTATACTTATCTTCACTACCTATCCATTACGTACTTTGTATAAATACCAGCTATCCATTACGTACTTTGTATAAATACCAGCTTTACTAAATCAATGAATTAAGCTTTTCCAATTATTTGTTTAAGTATTTACAATATTGATATATTTGGAGATATCATTTTTATTGACATATATAATTCATATAGTTAGTTATGATAACAGAGTCCTAAGCATACTTATATATATTGGTAAAGTGTAATCATGTTATATAAGTACTAGGTTTTGTTCAATAAAATATTTATCTTTTCCATATGCTTTAATTTCTCATATGGTATCAACGTGCCTAATGTCACGGACTTGTTTGTTTACCCTTCAAGCCGTGCGGCCTTAGTTGCTATTCCGACCCTTTGTTGCAACTAAGTAAGCCTTTTGCTCACTAAAAGAGAAAGCTAAGCAAAGAAAGCTAGAGCACAAAGAGAGTTTGGGAGAATGAAAGTATATTGCTTAAAAGAGAGCTTTACAAGTGTAGCTTGGATTCTTGAATCCTTGGATGTTCATTCCACAAATGAGGGTTCACCCCCTTTATATAGAGGGCTTGGCACGAAGTACGAGGATACAACATTCTAGACCTTGTACACATGGCACTATCCTGGATAAGATTCTAGATAATTCTCCTAGATAGTTCTATGGACTATTCTAGAAAGCCATCTTACAACATGATCCTAGAATGTTCTAGAAAGGTACATAAGTCTTAGATTGTTCTATAGGATTCTAGAACCTTCCAGAGATCTCTTGAGTCATCTAGAACCTTCTAGACTTCTCTTGAATCATCTATAACTTTCTAGAATTCTCTTATCTAGAAGCTTCTAGAATCTTCCGGACCCCTCCAGATTTCTCTTGAATTATCATGAATTCTCATGGAGAGTCTTGAATATTCCGGATAAGCCTCAAGGATTCCTCCATATTCATGCGGAACGTGACACTAAATACTCCACCGAGACTAAATTTATCTTTCCTCTTCTATGTTCTTCTTTTCCTCAATACAATGACAACCCCTTGAACACCAGCATCTAACTTCCACTATTGTTGATCCATTCCAAATTAGTAACAAACATGCTTTTTCCAATCACGATTGTGTGGTTATAGATATTGTAACACAAGCCCCACTATTTTCTAAAACAAAAAGTCAATTTCAAATTTGGAAAGTAGTTGATAGTTTTCCAAACAAGCTGTCTTTGTCTAATCACCAGCAAGTTTAGGCTCCAAATCAGCTCCAATATGCCATGTAGGATGAAAATAGGATTAAAACCACTTCCCATACGTTGCCCTTGATATGGAATGATCAAAGCTTGCTTGAAATGCAAGTAAAGTCCTTCTCAGCGCCTAAATCACCAAAACCAGCCATGTTGAAGGCTTGTGCGCAAATGATGATCTTGGATGTCTTTGCTTCTACCTTGACATGATTCAATGGTCTCTTGGTGAGCTCAATCACGTTCAGAGGCTAACAAACTAGTCTCTTGCTGACAACATCCCGGATCCACTTGTGCCTTCATAACTTGGATGCACAGTACAGGTTTTGAATCTTCAGGTATTATCATACCTTTTTTAGATTTAATAACACCTTATATGAAGCTAACCAAATTGTCCTTAAACCTCTTAGCTTGTACTTCAGTAATTGGTCCCGTCTTCAGTTGCATAAGATCAGCACCCCAGCATGTAGTTGATTGTACGGGTACAACAAATTCGCATCAACTTAGAAGTTAAGCATGTTTAAGCTAGAGCATTAATTCTAGGATGGATGACTTATTGCAAAGCTCATGGCAAAAAATCCGATACTGAGTACGATGGCTAAATGGGGTACAATATTAACATAGAGAGACAAGTCAGCCAATGAAGACGGGGTGTTAAAACTGATATCAAAGCCTATACCCAATCAAAAATGTCCTAGCAAGGATGCTGGCCCTAAGGGAGTAGATTATGATGACCAGTGTGGGCTGGTATGAGGTACTAGCAAGTACGTAGTGTCCAATTCCACATCATCCAGGTGTATATCAGGGGATGATTCAAATGTAATAATAGTTACTCTTATAATGTTAAGGCCTTTTTTAAGCAGTTAGCGTAAGGGTTCAATAAAAATTCACAAAAAATTATGAAAATTTATTTTAAAAAATTGAAATTTTTGTTGAAACTTTAGCATTAGCTTCTAATATCAACTTTCATTGCTAAATCCCCTCTAAAACATTTCCTGTTAAGCAAGTTCACACATTCCAAAGCTGACATAGTACCATCCTTGTAACACTTTGCCTCTACTGATAGGAAGTTCACACATTCCGAAGCTAACACGTTACCATTCTTGTAACACCCTACCTCCACTGGTGAACCTATGACTTTCTGCCGATATTGTTCCCAGTTTAGCCACCATACTTGGTATGAGGTTTTTTGCTTAAAGTTTCCTAGGAGGTTACCAATCAATATTCGATACTTTCCGATATTTCCATAGAAATTTTTATATTTTAAACCTTTGATACGAACCTAGGACGACCTGCTCCTAAACCCGTATTATATTAGCCCGGATCTTTAATTAAGTTCAAGTTCTAATGGAATTGACCTCAACCCCTAACCAACCTGTGGTTAAAAACCTTGGTATAATGAAGACGCCACAATAGGGGATGGAAAACCTATTGATAAGTCAAGCTAAAACAACCAATTCTCTAATGGTGTTTTAGGTGTTCTCAAAGAACAAAGAGATAATTAATCTCACAAGTATTTTCTTAATCAAATCAAAGTTTAAAGTTATATTATTAATGAAAAATAAGCCTTTAAATAGGCTTTGAAAGAAACAACATAAACCCTAAAAACCCTAGGAAAAACCGGCCACACAATGGAGAATCCTACCTTGGCCGAAACTTTCCTATTCCTAAACTAATTTGGATTAATTAATTCCTTTATTTTGAATTTAGGAATTAATTAATTTACAATGAAAATAATAAAATAAAAACTTTCCTAAAATTATTTATCCAGAAAATAAATAAATAAAACTTAAAAAGTAAAGGTAGTTTCCTAAAACAAAAAGTAGAATAAAATTAGGAAACTATAATACTAGCTTTTTGACTAATTTGACTTTGACTATTCTTTGACCAAATTGATCTCCAAATCAGCTTCAATATGCTTTGTAGGATGACAAATAAGCTTATTGTGAAGTTCCCCACGTTGCCCTTGCTTGGAAGTATGAGAAAAGGTTAATACAGTAAAATACAGTAAAACCCGCGAAGAAAAACAGCAAATCCGGCCTTTCCTTCCCTTTGTGCGCAAACCACCTTGTTGGTCGGCTTTGAAGCTGCTTTGGCTGGTTTCTATGACTCATCCTCCATATGAATTGAACCCATAAAGATGGGGTTCCAATTCATACAACCCGGCCTCTTTATTGTTACCAAAAATGTCACCCGACCCCGTTTTGGCTTCTATTGCTTGTATGAGTAACACAGGCCTTTGTTCTTTAGATATGGCCAACCCCTCTTGGCTATGACTTATTCCTTGTATGAAGACAGCAAGATTGTCCTTGAACCTCTTGGCTTGGGCCCTAGTGATCGGCCCCACCTTCATTTGTATTGGGTCAGCACCCCAGCGGGTTGTTGGTCGAGCAGTCTCGGGTGGATTCGCATCATTCCCCTCCTCTTGAAAATGATTTGTCCTCAAATCGAAGTCATCACCTGCAGCAAAAGAAAATAAATCAGAAACATTAAAAGAGGCACTAACATTATACTCACCCGGTAGATCAAGTTTGTAGGCATTGTCGTTTATCCTCTCCAAAACTTGAAAAGGTCCATCACACCTCTGCATGAGTTTTGATTTCCTTTGTTCGGGGAATCTTTCTTTCCTTAAGTGCAGCCACACCCAATCTCCAGGTTCAAACACCATTGATTTTTGGCCTTGATTAGCCACCCTTGCATATTGCTCGGTCCTTCTCTCAATGTTTGCTCGAGTCTTCTCATGAATCTGCTTTACAAAATCAGCTTTTTGTTTTCCATCTAGATTAGCACGCTCACTTAAAGGCAAAGGTGTTAAATCTAATGGAGTCAAAGGATTAAAACCATAAACAATTTCAAATGGAGTAAATTTAGTTGCTGAATGTAAAGACCTATTATATGCAAATTCAACATGTGGCAAACATTCTTCCCAAGTCCTTAAATTTCTACTAATTAATGCTCTCAACAATGCAGACAAGGTTCTATTTACTACTTCGGTTTGTCCATCAGTTTGTGGATGACAAGTAGTTGAAAATAAAAGCTTAGTACCTAATTTAGCCCACAATGTTTTCCAAAAATAGCTTAAGAACTTAGCATCCCTATCCGACACAATAGTTTTTGGCATTCCATGCAATCTCACAATTTCCTTGAAAAATAAATTAGCAATGTTGGATGCATCATCAGTTTTATTACATGCAATAAAATGTGCCATCTTAGAAAACCTATCTACTACAACAAATATTGAATCCTTACCTATCCTTGACCTAGGTAACCCAAGAATAAAATCCATAGACAAATCTATCCAAGGATAGGTAGGAATCGGCAAAGGCTTATACAATCCATGCGGTTTCAATGTTGATTTTGTTTTTCGGCACTTCACACATCTTTCACAAATTCTCTCAACATCTCTCCTCATGTTAGGCCAATAAAAATGTTCTTGCAGCAAGAATAAAGTCTTTAAAATACCAAAATGACCCATTAAACCACCCCCATGTCCTTCCCGAACCAATAATTCCCTAATACTACAATTAGGCACACAAAGTTTGTTTTCCTTAAACAAATATCCCTCAAATATGTAAAATTTATTAAATCCATGTTTCAAACAGGTTCTAAAAATTTCTCCAAAGTCACTATCATGCTCATAAAGTTCTTTCAATTGTTCAAATCCAAGCAATCTAGCATCTAAGGTAGAAAAGAGCACATACCTTCGGGATAATGCATTGGCAACCACATTTTCCTTACCTTTTTTGTAGCGGATCACATATGGAAATGTTTCAATAAATTCAATCCACTTAGCATGCCTTCGGTTGAGCTTTCCTTGACCCTTGATATGCTTCAAAGACTCATGATCCGTATGAATCACAAACTCCTTTGGCATGAGATAATGCT
The DNA here is from genome assembly GCF_031755915.1 of Ziziphus jujuba. NCBI lineage: Eukaryota > Viridiplantae > Streptophyta > Magnoliopsida > Rosales > Rhamnaceae > Ziziphus > Ziziphus jujuba. The sequence goes on from NC_083379.1 coordinate 29,227,047, forward strand.
GCCACGTCTCCAAAGCCCTCACCAAAGCATACATCTCCTTGTCATAAGTCGGGTAGTTTAGGGCAGCTCCATTCAATTTTTCACTAAAGTAGGCTATGGGCCTTCCTTCTTGCATTAAAACAGCTCCAATACCTACACCCGAAGCATCACATTCCATTTCAAAAGTCTTAGAAAAATTTGGCAAAACTAACAAAGGTGCATTACACAATTTTTCTTTCAACAAATTAAAAGATTTTTCTTGTACTTCCCCCCATTTGAAGCCAACATTCTTCTTGACAACTTCATTCAATGGTGCTGCTATGGTACTAAAATCCTTGACAAATCTTCGGTAAAAGCTTGCCAAGCCATGAAAGCTCCTCACTTGGGTAATGGATGTAGGAACCGGCCACTCTTGGATTGCCTTCACTTTAGCTTGGTCAACTTTGATTCCTGCAGCACTTACTACAAAACCTAGAAATACAAGTTCTTCTTTGCAAAAGTCACATTTTTTAATGTTAGCAAATAATCTTTCCTTTCTAAGAACTTACAAAACTTGCCTAAGTTGATCCACATGGTCATCCAAATTTCGGCTATATATTAAAATGTCATCAAAATAAACAACCACAAATTTACCAATAAATGGACGCATTACATGATTCATAAGCCTCATGAAAGTACTAGGTGCATTAGATAATCCAAAAGGTATAACTAACCATTCATACAGCCCATATTTAGTTTTGAATTCGGTTTTCCATTCATCACCTTCTTTCATCCTAATTTGGTGATAACCACTCCTAAGATCAATTTTTGTAAACATGCAAGCACCATGCAGTTCATCAAGCATATCATCTAATCTAGGAATGGGATGTCTATATTTGATGGTAATATTATTTATAGCCCTACAATCAACACACATTCTCCAAGAACCATCCTTTTTAGGTACCAACAAAACAGGAACAGCACAAGGACTTAAACTCTCACGAATATATCCTTTATCAAGCAAATCACTTACCTGTTTTTGCAGCTCCTTTGTTTCTTCGGGATTGCTCCTATAAGCTGGTCTATTTGGTATGGCAGCCCCTGGAACAAAGTCAATTTGATGTTCTATCCCTCGAATAGGTGGTAGTCCACTTGGAATCTCATTTGGGAAGACATCTCCAAATTCCTTCAAAAGAGAAATCATTGAACTTGGCAATTCAAGTTCTTCAAAGTTAGTTTGATCATTTAAATAATTTTCTTTGTAAAGCATGACTAGCAAAGGTTTCTTACACTCAATAACCTTATTAATATCCCCTAAACTCAAATAAAAATTCTGGTTCTTCCTCTCTTTTCTTTCTTTTCTTTTTCTTCCCTCGGTTTGGCTCTCATTGGCGGAAATTTCCGAATTTTGTATGCTCTCGGGTTTGTTCTCTTTTCTCACCTCTCTCTCAGCTTTTTCTTGGTCTTTCCACTCAATATGAACCTTAGAAACCTTACCTTGGTCAGCAACCTCAACCTTACCTTCTTGAATGGATGGTGAAGCCGTTGGTGCCGTGCTTGCTTTTTCCTTGAGCTTTTCGGCTTCTCTCCTTTGTTGCATTTGTAATTGATCCTTGTAAACCTCTTTAGGAGATAATGGTTCCAGCTTGATCTTCTTCCCTTTAAACCTGAAAACAATACTATTTTCTCGACCAAAATGAGTAGCATCTTTATCAAATTGCCATGGTCTACCTAATAGTATATGTCCGGCAATCATAGGCACAATATCACATAAAACTACATCCTCATATCTACCTATATTAAATTTTACTTTGGCTTGTTTGTTTACTTTCATCTCACCACTATCATTAAGCCATTGTAATCTATAAGGTTCTGGATGTTTAATTGTTTTCAAGCCTAATTTATCAACTACAAGATTACTTATCACATTAGTACAACTCCCACTATCTATAATCATGCTACAAATTTTACCTTGTATTTCGCAGCGAGTGTGGAAGATGTTTTCTCTTTGTATCTGCTCTTCATCTTTGTAGACAGCAAGTACTCTCCTTGAAACCAAGCTCAACTCGGCTTTAGATGTATCTACAGGTTCGGTTTCATCTTCATTACATTCCTCCTCTTGCTCGGTTTCAGCACCACTTTCTTCACTTGCGGATTCCAGCTCACCATCACCCTTTAATACCATGATTCTTCTATTTGGGCATTGGCTGGATATGTGTCCTCTTCCTTGGCACTTAAAACAAATTATTTCTCTAGATTTTTGAGGTTTAGGATCAGATTTTATCTCACCTCTAAGTGCTTGGACAGATTCGGTCTTGACCTCCCTTCTTGGCCGGTTGGTTGATTATTCTCCTAATTTCGGCCTCAACTTGTTTTCATAAGTAGAATTATTTTTCCAGCCACTTGAACTTGTCCTTCCACTGCTAGAAACTCCTCCAAACCGTGTACTAACACCCCTCCTCTTGAATTGGTTCTCAAGTTTAATGGCTACATGCAACATCTCCTCCAATTCCAAGTATTGTTGTAATTCAAGTTGGTTGGCAATGTCACGGTTTAACCCTCCAAGGAATCTTGCCATTGTTGCCTCTCTATCCTCCCTCATGTTTAATCTCATCATTAACATCTCCATCTCTTTGTAATAATCCTCCACGGACCTACTTCCTTGAGACAAAGATTGAAGCCTTTGATGCAGCAACCTTTGGTAATGGGATGGCACAAACCGCTTCCTCATGACTCCTTTCATTTGTCGCCATGTTGTAATTAAGTCTTCACCAACCCTCCTTCGGGTGCTTTGCTCATTTATCCACCATTGGAGTGCATAGTGGCCAAACTCCATTGCTGCCATCTTCACCTTCTTACCTTCCGAATAGTTGTGGCAGTCAAAAATCATCTCCATTTTCTCTTCCCACTCCAAATAAACTTCAGGATCACTTTTACCCATAAAAGGTGGGATATTAACCTTGATATTTCTCAAATCTTCATCTGTATCCTCCCTCCTATATCTCCCACGGCCAGCTCTATCTTGGACAGCAAAGGTTTCGTCCATACCTTCCTCAAAGTCACCATCCAATGGCTCTTCATCAAATTCCTCTCTCGGCCTCTCGCGACCTCCTCGTCCTCGGCCTCGCCCTCCATGAAATTCTTGCCTATTTCTTGTATTCGGCCTTCCTTGTGAGGCTTCTAATCTTCCCACTCTTTGGTTTACATGCTCAAATTGAGCACTCATCCGCTGTATTGATTCCAAAATAGTTCTCAAGTCCACTTGGTCTCCACTTCCGGTAGCTCGGTCATCGCCATGAAATGCTACGGACTCTTCCTCATTGATCCTCAAGGGTGGATCCCCTCTTCTTATTCTAGAATCTGCCATGTTAGTAAAATACTAAAAAAAAATAAAATAAATCCTCACAATATTCACTCCCTCACTTGTTTCACTCAAACAAGGTCTCGACACTCGTGTTTGCACACTAGTTTCGGCTTTTACCCTCTTTTAAGCTCTCACACTCTTGCCTTTTTCCACTCAATGAATTATCTCAAAGTTCTAATTAAAACACCCACAAAACAGCAATTAGATCACTAATATGTTTTAATTAAACTTATCAACAAAGCAGTAGCAAAAAGTAGGCAATACCGAAAGAATCCAACAAATCCTAATTTTTCGGCTTTCTAGACAAGAAAACACAAAATAATGGGAAAATGTTGGAATTTTTGAAAACTGCACCAGATGGTAGTAGATTATGAGTTCAAGAATAAAATTCCAGAAAAAGAAATTCAAATACGATCAAGAATCAAAGAGAACAAAATTATAGAAAAGTGTTGGTTGTTGTTCTTGTAATTCAAGTTTTGTATCAATTCCTTTATCTAATTTTAATCCAAATAATTTAAGCACCCAAAATCCAAATATCCAGCAGCAAAAATAATTCTCTAGCAACTCAAATATTGAATAAATAATAAAAAGAACCAGCAGCTCCAACAAATTTTCAGCAAACAAATCAAACTCCAACAAACCGAAATTTTTTTTTTCTTCTTTTTTTTTTTTTTTATTCGGCTTTACCTTCTTTTTTTTTTCACTCACAGAACACAAACAACTGCAGTAGCAAGAATAATTACCAAAATTGCAATTCCAACTCCAAAACAAACACCAAACCCGTGACCTCCAAATAAACAAAATGTGCAGTTTTTTTTTTTTTTTTTAAATGTTGCCGCAAACTTTTTTTTTTTCCTGTTTTCTTTTTTTTTTTTTTTGAATATATGAATGCAAATATTTAAGACTAAAACAGCAAAGAAAAATCAACAAAAACCAAATTAACAAGAACAATGATAAAAGAGAACCAACAAACTAGGAAACAAAAATACGATAAAACTAGGAAATCCTAATTCAACTAGGAATGAAATTTTTTTTTTTTTTAATAAGATGCAGAACGTGTATGGGATGGATGCAACCTTAACCTAATGCTAAAATTGCAGAATAACACAAAACAAATAAAACAAATAAGGATAGATCAAACCTGAACAAAACTTAGCTCTGATACCAAATGATACGAACCTAGGACGACCTGCTCCTAAACCCGTATTATATTAGCCCGGATCTTTAATTAAGTTCAAGTTCTAATGGAATTGACCTCAACCCCTAACCAACCTGTGGTTAAAAACCTTGGTATAATGAAGACGCCACAATAGGGGATGGAAAACCTATTGATAAGTCAAGCTAAAACAACCAATTCTCTAATGGTGTTTTAGGTGTTCTCAAAGAACAAAGAGATAATTAATCTCACAAGTATTTTCTTAATCAAATCAAAGTTTAAAGTTATATTATTAATGAAAAATAAGCCTTTAAATAGGCTTTGAAAGAAACAACATAAACCCTAAAAACCCTAGGAAAAACCAGCCACACAATGGAGAATCCTACCTTGGCCGAAACTTTCCTATTCCTAAACTAATTTGGATTAATTAATTCCTTTATTTTGAATTTAGGAATTAATTAATTTACAATGAAAATAATAAAATAAAAACTTTCCTAAACTTATTAATCCAGAAAATAAATAAATAAAACTTAAAAAGTAAAGGTAGTTTCCTAAAACAAAAAGTAGAATAAAATTAGGAAACTATAATACTAGCTTTTTGACTAATTTCACTTTGACTATTCTTGGACCAAATTGATCTCCAAATCAGCTTCAATATGCTTTGTAGGATGCCAAATAAGCTTATTGTGAAGTTCCCCACGTTGCCCTAGCTTGGAAGTATGAGAAAAGGTTAATACAGTAAAATACAGTAAAACCCGCGAAGAAAAACAGCAAATCCGGCCTTTCCTTCCCTTTGTGCGCAAACCACCTTGTTGGTCGGCTTTGAAGCTGCTTTGGCTGGTTTCTATGACTCATCCTCCATATGAATTGAACCCATAAAGATGGGGTTCCAATTCATACAACCCGGCCTCTTTATTGTTACCAAAAACGTCACCCGACCCCGTTTTGGCTTCTATTGCTTGTATGAGTAACACAGGCCTTTGTTCTTTAGATATGGCCAACCCCTCTTGGCTATGACTTATTCCTTGTATGAAGACAGCAAGATTGTCCTTGAACCTCTTGGCTTGGGCCCTAGTGATCGGCCCCACCTTCATTTGTATTGGGTCAGCACCCCAGCGGGTTGTTGGTCAAGCAGTCTCGGGTGGATTCGCATCAGCTTCCTTGCATGGGACCATCCGAGGCAATAACGGGCTTACCAAGACTCGAGCCTCAACTCCCGAACCCGCAAGTATGAAGGCTGAGTGGCTTCTTTGCATGGGACCATCCGAGGCAATAACGGAGCTTGCCAAGACTCGAACCTCAACTTCTAGACCCGCAGGTGTGAAGGCTAAGTGACTTCCTTCTGCTAAACTACCACTCTCGGTGGTCAGATTACGTAATACTTTAGATTTTTTTATAACTTCTTTAAATATTATATAACTTTAAATAAGGTAACTATCATCATAAACAATAACCAAACTTCTATTTAATATATTATGGATAATAATAGTAATAATAAATCGATTTAATCTATTTTAAATAATGTAGTTATTCTTAAAAAAAAAAAAATCTGCAAATAATATTAAAAAATTAATTTATCAATATTTTTTATTAAAAAAATTTTTTTTTTCAAAACTTTGTAATACAATGCTATCCTACACTAAACATTTTACAACATTAATACAATACAATATATTACAATACAATATAAAATAATACAATGCAAGGTAATATAATCTTATTTTTTAATGTACCCTAATAGCTAAAACCAAAAGTAAGATTGTCAGATTCCAACAACAAATTAGTATTCCAAAAGATTTAGTTGTCAAATACTATGGAGCATGCTATTAGCTTCAATTACTAATGCAAATTAGGCCCTAAAAAAAAAAAAAAAAAAAAAAAAAAAAAAAAAAAAAAAAAAAAAAAAACATGATTTTCGTTTTATTCTATAAAATGTGCTTCATTTTTATTTTTTTGATTTTCATTTTTTACATGTAAACTAAAAATAACTTTAACAGATATCACAGCAGTAGACCCAGGAAATCCTTCAGGGGTGCCATTAATGGTGAAATTAAAATAAAATAAAATAAAAATTTCCCCGGATACCATTCTATATAATGACACTTAATTATTTTTTAATTTTTGGTATGGTAAAATACAAGCATATACAAAACAATGCAGTGTATATATATATATATTAGATATGTTATAGTCAAACTAAGAGTATTTACTAAATTTTAATATTAAAAAAAAAAAACATTCTTGGACATAAATAAAAAGTAAAATTTTGGTTTTGTTAGGAATAAAACAACTAAACCAATTGAAAGCTTTTAAAAAAATATAATTAAAACAAAAAAATATTGCAGCTTAACTTGATTTATTTATGTATTTTTGTAACATATTGCAACTTATCTCCAGCTTTATAATTAAAAAAAATTAAATTACAGATATTAATGCTTGTATATATATATATATATATATATTATATTAAAAATTAATAAGTAGTTTATTAAATGATTATGATGACAAATAGAAAAATAAAAATATATATAGTTAAGTGAGAAGAAATTTAAAAAAGAAATGTAAAAGAAAAAGAAAATTATAAAAAAGAATAAATAAATACATAAATAAATAAATAAACAAAAGGAGAATGTATACATAAATAGAGAACAAATATGACAAGTTCAAACATGGTGGGGCTGTGGCTGTGAAGAGATTGAGGGGGCAAGAGGAACACAAATAAAAAATTATGGGGACAAAACAATAAATGCCAAAAATTAAAAATAAAAAAAGAAAAATTAAAAAAAATTAAAAAGAAAAAAAGAAAAATAAAAGAAGTCAAGGGGAACCTGGGCCCTTGTGGGTCCGCCCGAACCAGGATATGTATGTATAACACTATTCTTTCATACAAGAATTAATATGAACGATTTTTTGCGTCGATTATGGGTAAAGATGACCCATAAACAATCGTCAATATATGTTTTATAGACAAGAGTTTATAGGAATATGCTGTTGATAAATTGATATTTTAAACAAAAATTTATCTAGAATTCTTGTATGATAGAGAAAGCTTTTCTCTTTATATATATAATTTTACTATAAAACATGTATATATTTTACATGTAATCATGTCATATATTCAATAGATGCATTTTATATCTAAACTATATGTATACATACATACAGAGCTAGTCTCTCTTTTTTATTCAAGATGCCAATAAAAATAATAATTTTTTTCACAAGCGGTCGTCAATGAAAAAACGGATAAGGTCATTTTTTATACTAAGCTATTTTAATCAAATTTTTTAACGAATTATCATAACAGTAGATATCTATTTTATGTTTATTATTTTTGAAGATCTGTTTTAATTAATTTGAATGAGATACAGCTCTTTTTACCTTATTTATTTTACCAAGGCCTTATGAACAAAATCTTATTATTGTTGGATTGTTGGATTGTTGGATAAGAACGTTAACGGCCGAATGATTTATCGATCAAATATATTAATACATCTGGCTATATATAAAATGTTATTTACACTATATATAAATATATACAATAGCGAAAATATTTTTAATTTTTTAAATTGAAAATAAATAAGTTTAATGATCAAATACTATTGGATTATATGTATTTGATATAGCATATTACCATGTTATATGTAATTATAGGGATTCAACAATTTTAAGTAATCAAAACACATTTATATCTTCATCCCAACCAAACTATATATATCCATAACTGACATGATAGATTTTAATCCCTCAAAAATTGAATTGAGGTACTACAACATTGCACCCCAAATTTTATGGGCTCTTAGACTTCGCAACTTAAATTACTTTTGTTGACATGTTACACTCCAAGCTCAACAAAACCATGCACAGTTGGCTTTTTTGACAATTTCGGTTAAAAAATTCTAAAAGAAAAAAAATATGTGCACAGCATGCGACTGCAAGACAGGGGTAGGATAATCTTTTTACAAAACTTTCAACCATGGTCAATAGTCCGAGAATATCTTGCATGGAACCACTCCAACTGATTTATTGACGGTTTTTTAAATTCTGCCATGTCATATATATTTATATATATATATATATATATATTTTTTTTTTTTTTAAAAAACAAAACATTTAAAAGGTCCTTTATACCGTCTTCTGCAACTCCCTTTCTCCTTCCATGGTTTCAGTTCATGCCAATTAATCCGTTTCCATGGAATAAAGGTTTGAATTTAAGCATGTGTCACTTTTCAAAGAGGCAAAGATGGAAAGAGCAAATAGGAAAATCAAAATTTTACCTACAATTACTGTCAGTTTCAGAGCACAGAACCACCGTTTGTGAAGGCTAAGAATGCCCATACAATGCAGCTCTTCTCTCCTAAGGACCCAAGCTAAGTAGACGAATAAATTCTTCAGGAAATGTAAAAAGGAAGAGAAAAAAGAAAAAGGACATAAACTAGTAGAGAGAGAAAGCCATGGAATACAAGCCTAGAGAGAGAAAGACGTACAAATCTGGAAGTATGAAACTTTTGCTTTTTTTTTTTTTCTTTTTTTAAATGCATCCATATATATATATATATATATATACAAATCATAAATTTTAAAGAAATTTTAAGACCAAAGGAACCAAAAGTCCTCAGATATTTTGTTCGCTTCTTATTATCATCTTCTTCCGCCTATGAAAACTTTTTAAAATATTTAAGGAAAATTATACATAGAAAATTAAAGTTTTCTTATTATCCGACGATTATAATTTTTTGTAAATAGTTTTCTTTCCTTGCATTCCATGGAAACATCTATTGTCATGGATTTTTGGCCCCTTCAATTTTTTTGTACTTGCAAGAAAACTTTTATTGTCAAGAAATGCAAAAGAAAAAACCATTTGAAAGGAGAGAAATGAAAGAGAAATAACAATGTAAAATAACGGTAGTGTCCTTGCATTACTCACATATTATGCACATGTTTTTTTTTATTTTTTATTATCAATTAAAATAATTATTTTAATTTTCTATTTTAACTAATTTTCAAATTACCAATTAAATCAATATCACTTAAATATACACATATATTTTTTAAGAATTTCTACAAAATTTACCCAAAAAACCAGCTGGGCAAGACTTTAGATGAGTTTCAAAGTGCTACGTGTCAAAAGAAAACAGTTTAAAGGCAAAGAACCAATGTAACAGTGGCAATATCCCAAATTAAATAGATAAAAATCCATAATCATTTGCATTTTCCGACATAAACTTTTCTTTTTTCTATTTTAATATCACAAATTTGTGTCCTCTGGAATTTTAATATTTATTTTTAAACTAAAATCCGCACAGAATTTGAGATATTCAAATGCGGCATGCAAAATATTGTCGGGATTCATTGAAAACGATGGCAAACGCATAAGAAAGTTTTGTTAACGCCCTCCGAAGAAGTCCAAGTCAAACCCAAACGAAAACCAGCTGTCAAAGTTTGAAAGCCCTCTTACTCGTTTTGGCCCAACTATATAAAGCCCTAATCATAAAATTCTCATTTTCGTTTTACTTTCCTCATCGATCATTTTAATTTTCTCTCTTTATTTTCCTTTTGGGGTTTTGGAATTTCATTTTCATTTCCACTTTCCTTCGTAGGAGATTATCATAATTCCAAGACAAAAGACAGGTATTTCATTCTCTTCTCGTTTTATTGTTGAAATTATCTTCATTCTATTTAATTTATTCAATCTTCAATTCTTAGATTCAGGAATATTTGGTCCCGTATCAGTGATCTTTGATTTATAGGGATTTTTAGAATTCTATCCTTTTTCCTGCTTTTCGGATGGTTAAGTGTTTTGTATTGGTAGAACAGTTCCGTATGGTTTTATAGAAACAAGGGATAATTTCATGAAAATTTATGATCTTTTTGGTGCTAGTTATTAAATTTCATCTTTGGCTTTGATTCGCAATTTTTTTCCCCCGCAATTCTTCCGTCTTCGATTAGCATCGATCATTTCGCTCTCAAAATTTTTGATATGATTTTTTCGCAGTCTTCAATGGTTTTGATATATATATATATATATATATGTATATATGTTTATTTAAATATCATATGGGTTTGATTTGCGGGGTTTGACGGAAATTTATTTCTCCAAACGAATGTTTTCAATAGAGCTCTTCCTTAACTGTTGTACTTGGAAGCTGGCACCATGAATAAACACCTATTCCCTTTGAAATTACGACCCACTAGCAAAATTCATTGAAGACCTAGCAATATTTTCAGAAAATTAAGTTGGTTGAAAACATATACTCTACTGTTTCAGTGATTACCATCAAATGGATAGTGCCTTGCTTAAACTGTTTCGTATTTTCTCATGGAGTTTAGGTGATGTGGTGATGGTATTTAAGTGGAAATGTTGTCATGTCTTCTAGAGTTATATTTGTTTGCGTGTTCAGGGTTCTGATCTTAAACTTGAGTTTTCAAATTTTCATATTTCATTTTTGTTTTTGAGAAATTGTTTGAAATGTAGAATCATATTAAAAATTTTCTCAAAGATTTTTTAACTGTGTTATGAAATTAAGAGAGTCGGCTCTAAATTGTATGTATCCCTAGTTTCTATGTGTAAATTTTGCCAAATTTTTATTTGGTTCGGTTTAGTTGAATTTTTTTTTTTTTTTTCCTTCTTGTGTTTTTACTTGTTCACCTTTTTTCAAGTAATGCTAGATAAAGTTGTAATTCAGTACTGTGTAGTTTGATTACATTGAGGGGCAAATGTCTTTTTATTAGTCAATCTTGCTTGTTAATAGCATTTTTAGATGGAAGATAACAGAAAGGCAAGTGATGAATTTTGAAACTGGTAAAGCGTTAAATGTTATATTGGACATATTTCAAGGTGTGTAGAAACATATTTCCCTTTTGTCTTATATTGTTTTGGTGTATGTGATTGCAGGATATTTAGTACTAGTAAGAAGATGTTAGAACAATTACTGATATTTACAAGAGGAGGATTAATTCTTTGGACATGTAAGGAACTTGGAAATGCTCTTAAAGGGTCACCAATTGATACCTTGATCCGATCCTGTCTTTTAGAGGAACGATCTGGTGCAGCATCATACAATTATGATGCACCAGGTGCTGCATACACTCTCAAATGGACCTTCCATAATGAGCTAGGCCTTGTATTTGTTGCTGTGTATCAACGAATCCTCCATCTCTTATATGTGGATGAACTGCTTTCAATGGTGAAGCATGAATTTTCAGAGATATATGATCCTAAAAGGACAGTCTATGTTGATTTTGATGAAACTTTTAGGCAACTTAGAAAGGAGGCTGAAGCTCGTGCTGAGGAATTGAAGAAATCAAGGCAGGTGGGTAAGCCTGTAACTAACAGTAAGAAGCAAGGGCAGGTGCAGAAGACTGGTGTTGATGGTGGAAATAGGAAAAAGAGTGATGGTGGTTTGGCAAATGATGATGGTGATGGAGATAGTAAGAAAGGACATAGATTGGAGAATGGTCTCTCCAATGGTAATCATGTTGATAAGGAAGAACCAAAAGCGAATGGTACATTTAATGGTAAAGAGAATACGAGTTCCAATGTTGGAGCTTTTGATGTAAATAAGCTTCAGAAGCTTAGAACTAAAGCTGGGAAGAAAACAGATAATATTGTTAGCAAGGGCTCCAAACCAGAGCCAAAGAAAAAGATAACAAAGAAGAATAGAATTTGGGACGATTCACCTCCTGAGACAAAATTGGATTTTACAGATCCCATGGGTGAGAATGGGGACAACAGTATAGAGGTTGTAGCAGCAGATCAAGGTGAAAGTATGATGGACAAAGAAGAGAATTTTAGTAGTGAAAGTGAGTCTGATTATGAGGAGGAAGTGGAGAAGGCCGGCAAGCCTGACAACAAGAAGAAAGGATGGTTTTCGTCTATGTTCCAGAGGTAAATTGATTAGTTTACTTGGTCAAAGTCAATAACTTAGTGTTGTCCCATAAAAATAAATATTGTTGTGCTCATTTATTGATTTTTAGCTATTTCATCTATGTTTCATTTGGCATGCCTGTTCTGGTTTTCATTTTAGCTTAATAAAAATTGTTTTTTTTTTTTTTTTTTTTTTTTTTTTAAAACATTTGGTTGCATAGTATGCTTCTTCACTCTGTTATGTCTTGAGCCTATAAAACTGCTGATGAAGTCAATTATCATTGGTATTAAACATTGTTCTTAGCTCATAATTCCTTTTTCATTTACTTAATAATTTGTTAAGGACTTTTGATCCCATTTTGAGTTAGATTTCCCACCTGTAAGTTTGATTTTCATAGTTAAATTAGCTGTATATCTTTGATTTTCATAGTTAAATTAGCTGTGTATCTTTGACCGATTGGAGTGCCAACTGTTTCCCAAATGTGTTTTTGGCCATGAGTTTCTCAGGCATTTTAGAATGGTGAAATGTTGTATTTATATGTTATCAAACCCCCCAAATTCCCACACAGGTCCCCTTTCTGTTGCTTAATTAGCTCAATAAGATGTACAAATATGATATTTCATAGGGTTTCTATAGTAGATGATATATTTCGTTGTGCATGTGGCTTAGATGGTTAGACCTGAATTTTGAAGGTCATCTGGTCTGTACTTGGGTTTGAATTGTCGAACTATAGCATGATATTTGGGTTTATTTTTCTTTTTTCAGAAAGTTTCGTTTTGTTTTGTCTATAAATCTTGTATCTTTACTTTTGTATGCTCTAAAGTTTGAGAATTTATTTGTTGAACCAATGTGTAATACTATGCTTTTTAAGTGCTCCTTTAATAGCTGACCATTTTATTATTGTTCGTGGATAAGAACCTGAAAAGGATTGTCGGAATCATTTTAATGCACCTTCTTTTCTTTTTTTGTTTGTTTGGTCCTTCCCTCAGTATTGCAGGTAAGTCAAATTTGGAGAAGTCAGATCTGGAACCTGCTTTAAAAGCACTCAAGGATAGGCTCATGACAAAGAATGTGGTATGTTTTCTATTATGTATGACATAGATTTGTCAGCAATACCAGTTATAGGGGTAGCTAAAGATCCTTGTGCTATGGAATTTGATAGGCTGAGGAAATAGCCGAAAAGCTTTGTGAATCTGTTGCGGTAAGCCTTGAAGGTAAAAAGTTAGCCTCATTCACAAGGATATCTTCAACTGTGCAGGTTTGTCAACTTGAGTCCTTTTATGCTTCAGTTGCTGATCTTACTTTTTTTTTTTATTATTATTATTTTTTTTTGGGGGAATAATTATGCTTTGTTATTATCAAGACTAACAGGAATGTAAAATTAATGCAGGCAGCAATGGAAGAAGCTCTTGTTCGTATTTTAACTCCGAGGCGCTCTATCGATATACTGAGGGATGTGCATGCTGCCAAGGAACAAAGGAAACCATACGTTGTTGTCTTTGTTGGTGTTAATGGAGTTGGAAAATCTACGAATTTAGCTAAGGTTGGCAATAACCGTTTCTTCATGCTATGAATTGCATAGTTTAAAAGCATGCCTTCTAACCAGATAGTTATTTGCTAATGTCACTTTACAGGTTGCTTATTGGTTACTGCAGCATGATGTCAAGGTTATGATGGCAGCCTGTGATACATTTCGATCAGGAGCTGTTGAACAGCTTCGAACTCATGCACGTAGGCTTCAGGTATAACCCTAATAGGTTTGTTGGGCCTCTTTATTTGTAGATGCTACTGGTTCGCAAATAAGATTTTTTATTGTTTATGGTCTGGACAGTGCTAATTAACTTGCAACCATTCTATAGATTTGTTGGCCTCTTCTTTTGGAGATGCTACTGGTTCACAAATAAGACTTTTATTATTTATGGTTTGGACAGTGACTGTTAACTTGCAACCATTCTATCAAAAAAAATTAATTTGCAACTGATTTCTACTGTCAGATTCCTATATTTGAGAAGGGCTATGAGAAAGATCCTGCAATTGTAGCAAAGGAAGCCATTCAAGAGGCCACACGCAATGGTTCTGATGTGGTACTTGTTGATACAGCTGGTAGAATGCAGGTTTGTTACTACTTACCATAGGATCAGAATGTTTGTGCTGCCCTTTTGGCGCTATAGAAATTTTTATGGCTTCTGATTTTGCAATGGTCGTTTCAATGTTTTGCTAAAATAGTGAAATTTGTACGTTCATGTGTGAACACCAATATAAGTGTGCATGCGTAGGGTCAGGGTGGGATATAGGAAAAGGGCCCATCACCAAATGGGTCTGCTAAACTACTTTTTGAGATTCTTAAACAGTTGACTAGAAGATTTTCAGCTTCTGTGTTATTTTCTTGTATTTATTATATGCTTTTATTATATGCTTTTTCAGGACAACGAACCGTTAATGAGGGCACTCTCAAAGCTTATCTACCTAAATAATCCTGATCTGGTTTTGTTTGTTGGAGAGGCACTGGTTGGGAATGATGCTGTTGATCAGCTTTCAAAGTTTAATCAGGTTGACTCCCATATTTCATGGTTTTCTCTATTGTTCTCCAACCATAGTTGTTTGTTGTATCAAATTTATTCTAAAAATGCTCAGTTACAGAAATTACTTTCCCTATTGTTGCAGAAATTAGCTGATCTTTCAACTTCGCCCAACCCCAGGTTGATTGATGGGATATTGCTCACCAAGTTCGATACCATTGATGACAAGGTAGCCAATCTCATTTATCACTAGTATGAATTTATTTCAATTTGTTTGAAATAATGCATCAATGACAATTTGTGGTTGGAATGACCGAATTGATGTTTGTAGGTTGGAGCTGCACTGTCGATGGTCTACATATCTGGAGCTCCAGTTATGTTTGTTGGGTGCGGGCAGTCATATACAGACCTCAAAAAGCTCAATGTCAAATCAATAGTGAAGACACTCCTTAAATGAGAGTACCCATGTTTTATTTAGTTTTCATTGCATGCTAGTGGTGGTGTTATTAACTTGGTGCTGCTGTGTTTGCTATTATCTCCTGTATTGTGTCCCCTTTGACCCCTATTTACATGTTCGTGTTGGAGGTGAATCGGCCCTCGCGGCTGTAGTTATATGAAATCTTTTTGCCTCAAAGTGCCTCTCTCTCTTTTTCCCCTGATTTCTAAAATGCATTGTGATGTCTTTAAAACTGAGCAGCTTATATTTCTTGATTGATGCTAGTGATAGCCAGGTGGTTAACTCTTAATTATTTTTGTTTGATCTTCATTATTTTCGAATGGCAAAGAAAACATTTTACATTTTACTTTCAATTTTTTTCTCTCAATGTTAGGTGGTAGGTATACATTTATTGGGTGGCTAGTGGGTGAGGAATTGTCAAATGAGACAACTCATTGTATAGATGTAAACTTTTTTATTCTGTTTTAGGTCAATTTTTGTGTCGTATTTAATAGACAAAGTGAGACAGCTCAATTTTGTCTCAGTTTGTTGATTATTTTATCAATGTTTATAGAGGTAATTTTTGTAATCGTTCAAGGTCTACTTTTTGGTGCATTAGGATGATGTCGTTTACAAACTTACGTTTCCAAAAGTTGCAAATAAAGCACAAAATGTATGTCTATATAATTTGCACGTCAATTAGATGGCTTGTTTGAACTCCTCTTAGACATTGTAGTAAATTGAAAACCAAAAACGTAGCCAAAACTATTACGTCAGAATGAAACTGATAGCAAAAAGAAAGTCAAAACTATTACATCAGAACGAGACTGATTTACTCAAAAAAAGGAAAAAAAAAAATTTCATATGAGCCTTGATTTGAAGTGATAATGATTCATTATTGACATATCCAACTGGAAAATCGTGGTTTTAAGACTCTAAAATAGAAGAGAAATATTGTAAATAATTAAAGAAAAAAATTAAGCCTTGATGTATTAAAACTTGAAACACTCACTTTTCAAAATAAATAAATTAAATATTAATGTAATTTTCGTAATAAAAATTCAATATAAACAGATAATATAACGACAGTTCTCACTTGATAAACTCGTTAATTTAGTTTTTACCTCTGGATTGGATTTTTCAAATCCCAATAACAATACAAAAAAAAGTCCATATTATAGGAAAAGGCAACCATTTGTTGACCCTTAATTATTGAATTGGTTCAAAGTACATGTATTTTATTAAGTACTATTGGTTTATTGTATTTTTATAATATTTAAGTTTAGAAAATTATATTTTTAGTGTTCAAATTTTAATTTATTGTATTTTGGCCTCATTAGAGTTTTTGGCTAACTGTGTTTGGCTCCACCAATATTTAAATGCAGTTTGTTTACATAAGAGTAATTTAAGCTCCCTAATTTTAATTTGTTGCAATTTAAGACATTATTTTAAAAATTTTGTATTTTTTGTATCCTTATTGTCCAACATCTAAAAATATTTATTGAATCAAAATGCAACAAGTTAAAGGATCTAAGTTGCAATATTGTAAATTTGAGGCAAAAAATGCAACTTCTAACTTGTTGCTCTATCAAAATCCAATAACACTTTAAATATTTATTTTTGTAAAACATATATATTATTTTTCTTAGGTTGATGTTGAAGGAAAAAAATTTCAAAAAGAAAAAAAATAAAAAATAAAAATGAAAAGGAGATAAGACAAGTAAATACTTATTTTTGTAAACTTATATATTATTTTTCTTAGGTTGATGTTGAAGGACAGAAATTTCCAAAAAGAAAAAAACCAAAAAATAAAAAGGAGATAACATAAGTAAATATTTGTAAAACTTATATATTATTTTTCTTAGGTCAATGTTGAGGGAAAAAAGTTCACAAAAAAAATAAATAAATAAAAAGGAGATAAGTTAAGTAAAGAGATTTAGGGTTCGTTTGGTACGCAGAATATAGTTGAATTGTGATTGACATTAGAATTAGATGGGATTAGTTATGTATTTGATGTCAATTAAATATAATTAATTTTTTTAGATAATTATTATTAAAATGAATATAAGTTTTTTTTTTCTTTAACAAAACATGAATCTAAGTTATCATATAACTTATTTGCTTGAGCTTAAAGAACTCCCAAAGGGTTGGTGTATTCAGGTCCAATACATTGTTGTAGTCTTGTGGATATTTCTCTTTCTAGCCATACAATTATTGTTATGTCTATTTTGAAACATATTAAAATTCCATATAAATCACAAAAATACAAATAAAGAAAATAAAAAAAAAATCTAAAAATTCGAGGGAGGGATCAAACTTATTGTATTTGTGTATCTGTTTTGTAAGCATAAATATGAAATAAATATGTATTATAAATTATATATGAACTGTATAACAAATATTAAAACTTGAAACACTCACTTTTTAACATTAGGAAATAAATAAATTAAATATTAATGTAATTTTCGTAATAAAAATTAAATATAAACAGATAATATAACGACAGTTCTCACCTGATAAACTCGTTAATTTAGTTTTTACCTCTGGATTGGATTTTTCAAATCCCAATAACAATACCAAAAAAGTCCATATTATAGGAAAAGGCAACCATTTGTTGACCCTTAATTATTGAATTGGTTCAAAGTACATGTATTTTATTAAGTACTATTGGTTTATTGTATTTTTATAATATTTAAGTTTAGAAAATTATATTTTTAGTGTTCAAATTTTAATTTATTGTATTTTGGCCTCATTAGAGTTTTTGGCTAACTGTGATTGGCTCCACCAATATTTAAATGCAGTTTGTTTACATAAGAGTAATTTAAGCTCCCTAATTTTAATTTGTTGCAATTTAAGACATTATTTTAAAAATTTTGTATTTTTTGTATCCTTATTGTCCAACATCTAAAAATATTTATTGAATCAAAATGCAACAAGTTAAAGGATCTAAGTTGCAATATTGTAAATTTGAGGCAAAAAATGCAACTTCTAACTTGTTGCTCTATCAAAATCCAATAACACTTTAAATATTTATTTTTGTAAAACATATATATTATTTTTCTTAGGTTGATGTTGAAGGAAAAAAATTTCAAAAAGAAAAAAAATAAAAAATAAAAATGAAAAGGAGATAAGACAAGTAAATACTTATTTTTGTAAACTTATATATTATTTTTCTTAGGTTGATGTTGAAGGACAGAAATTTCCAAAAAGAAAAAAACCAAAAAATAAAAAGGAGATAACATAAGTAAATATTTGTAAAACTTATATATTATTTTTCTTAGGTCAATGTTGAGGGAAAAAAGTTCACAAAAAAAATAAATAAATAAAAAGGAGATAAGTTAAGTAAAGAGATTTAGGGTTCGTTTGGTACGCAGAATATAGTTGAATTGTGATTGACATTAGAATTAGATGGGATTAGTTATGTATTTGATGTCAATTAAATATAATTAATTTTTTTAGATAATTATTATTAAAATGAATATAAGTTTTTTTTTTCTTTAACAAAACATGAATCTAAGTTATCATATAACTTATTTGCTTGAGCTTAAAGAACTCCCAAAGGGTTGGTGTATTCAGGTCCAATACATTGTTGTAGTCTTGTGGATATTTCTCTTTCTAACCATACAATTATTGTTATGTCTATTTTGAAACATATTAAAATTCCATATAAATCACAAAAATACAAATAAAGAAAATAAAAAAAAAATCTAAAAATTCGAGGGAGGGATCAAACTTATTGTATTTGTGTATCTGTTTTGTAAGCATAAATATGAAATAAATATGTATTATAAATTATATATGAACTGTATAACAAATATTAAAACTTGAAACACTCACTTTTCAACATTAGGAAATAAATAAATTAAATATTAATGTAATTTTCGTAATAAAAATTAAATATAAACAGATAATATAACGACAGTTCTCACCTGATAAACTCGTTAATTTAGTTTTTACCTCTGGATTGGATTTTTCAAATCCCAATAACAATACCAAAAAAGTCCATATTATAGGAAAAGGCAACCATTTGTTGACCCTTAATTATTGAATTGGTTCAAAGTACATGTATTTTATTAAGTACTATTGGTTTATTGTATTTTTATAATATTTAAGTTTAGAAAATTATATTTTTAGTGTTCAAATTTTAATTTATTGTATTTTGGCCTCATTAGAGTTTTTGGCTAACTGTGATTGGCTCCACCAATATTTAAATGCAGTTTGTTTACATAAAAGTAATTTAAGCTCCCTAATTTTAATTTGTTGCAATTTAAGACATTTATTTTAAAAAATTTGTATTTTTTTTATCCTTATTGTCCAACATCTAAAAATATATATTGAATCAAAATGTAACAAGTTAAAGGATCTAAGTTGCAATATTGTAAATTTGAGGCAAAAAATGTAACTTCTAACTTGTTGCTCTATCAAAATCCAATAACACTTTAAATATTTATTTTTGTAAAACATATATATTATTTTTCTTAGGTTGATGTTGAAGGAAAAAATTTTCAAAAAAAAAATAAATAAATAAAATGAAATGAAAAGGAGATAAGACAAGTAAATACTTATTTTTGTAAACTTATATATTATTTTTCTTAGGTTGACGTTGAAGGACAAAAAGAAAAAAATCCAAAAAATAAAAAGGAGATAACATAAGTAAATATTTATTTTTGTAAAACTTATATATTATTTTTCTTAGGTCGATGGTGAGGGAAAAAAGTTCACAAAAAAGAAATAAATAAATAAAAAGGAGATAAGGTAAGTAAAGAGATTTAGGGTTCGTTTGGTATGCAGAATATAGTTGGATTGTGATTGATATTAAAATTAGATGGGATTAGTTATGTATTTGATATCAATTAGATATAATTAATTTTTTTATATAATTATTATTAAAATGAATATAAGTTTTTTTTTTTCTTTAACAAAACATGAATCTAAGTTATCATATAACTTATTTGCTTGAGCTTAAAGAACTCCCAAAGGGTTGGTGTATTCAAGTCCAATACGTTGAGGTAGTCTTGTGGATATTTCTCTTTCTAACCATACAATTATTGTTATATCTATTTTGAAACATATTAAAATTCTATATAAGTCACAAAAATACAAATAAAGAAAATATAAAAAAATTCTAAAAATTAGAAGGAGGGATCAAACTTATTGTATTTGTGTATCTGTTTTGTAAGCATAAATATGAAATAAATATGTATTATAAATTATATATGAACTGTATAACAAATATTATATAAACAAATGTTATATATAAAATTATATAGAAATAAAATATATAAATATATAATAACATATATAATATAAAAACCAAAAAAAAAAAGTTATTTATTTTTTTATTCACAATATATCATGATATAATAAACTATAATATAATATTGACATGTCTATTTCACATACTCTTCAACACCGCTCAGATCGTTATGCCTGCCTTTCATGTTGGTTGGAACTTATTCGACAAGAAATTTCGCTACTTTAGGGCCATTAGAGTTACGACTTCAACAAAATAATTTAAATTTGATAAGCATCCAAAAAAAAAAAAACAAAAAAGGAATTGGAAAAATAAAAATAAAGATAAGCAAATTAAAAAAAATAAAAACAAAAGGAAAGAAATTGAATGATAAGAAGACCCCAAAAAAAAACAACTGAAACTTAAAACTGATGCACTAGGGAAAAAGAATAAACAAAGGTTAAAAAAGAAAAAATAACTAAGATTGAAAAAAAAAAAAGAAAAAAAAAACAAAGATAAACCATGATTAAAAAAAAAAAAACAGAACAAAAAATGAAGATAATATAAAAAATAAAAGGAAGATAAAAAGTTTAAAAAAAAAAGATAAGAAAAAGGAAGAGGAAAAAGAAAAAGAAAAACGAAAAAAAAAATGATGCTGACAAAACAACAAACAAACAAAGATTAAAAAAATTGGAAATAAAAAAAATCTCCAAAAAAAAAAATCAAAAGAAACAAAGATTAAAAAAAAGAGAAAAATAAAAAAAAATACCAAAAAGCAAATTTTTGTGGGATAAATTTATCCCACCATGTTACATGGGATAATTTTATCCCTAATGAATGAGTATATTTTGTGGGTTTCGGATTATTTAATCTGGTCAATTGCTGGCTAAACATGGGATTCAGATTAAATATTTCCAATTTATATCCTTCCTACCAAATAGAGCCTTAGGGAATGAAGTTATTCTCAAATCAAATTCTTTATCCAAATTGAATTATGAAAATTAAAAATTAAATTTGATTTTGAAAAATTGAATTTCAAAAATCTAAAGTGGAATTCAACTATTTTATCTGGGTTTCTTATTCTATAAATAGCTTGGAATTTAAAAGTTTATAAAGGTTGGATAATTAGTAGAAAAAAACTAAAAAAAAATCAGAACAAAAAAAAAAAAAAAGAAAGAAAGAAAACAAAAAAGTGATTATCTGATTTATCTTCTTTATTTTATTTTCCTTCTTTTTCTTAAAAAAAAATAAAAATTCTTTAGTTTTGTTAACTAATGTTCTAGCCTAAGGCAAATATTGCGAGGATTCCGAAAGGTATCATCAGTATCCAATCTTACAAAGAAATTATTGCAATATTCTTGACAGATATTATGGATACTAGTAAATAAAAATACAAAGTTTTTGGCCGTAAAGAATTACTATAGTATTTTCTTATGGTAAAAATAATACTCAGTAATTCTTGTTGGGGGTTGTACCTATTTAACATCCATGTTAAACAAGTTAGCCTATCTAACCTATTTAATAAATTATTATTATTATTATTTACATTATAATATATTAAAATAAATGTTTGTTTATCATTATTCTAATTTTTATGCATCAATTTAACTTATTCGCGTCGGTTGATGTTAATTTCGAGTTAATTAAATAAGTTATTTTTTAGTCGGATTTGTGTTATAACTCAAATTGCTACTCTCTTTGGTACTAATATAAAAAGGGAATTGAAAAAATTACCTTAAATAGTGTCATGTAATTAAAGGTTCTTTGGACAATGTAAAAAATTCTTTATACAGTCCTACAACCATTTAAATTACTGAAATACCCATATTTAATTTTTTTCTCCTTTTAATATCATCTTCTTCCTCTTGAAACATAAATCACTTCGCCGGCATCAAAAACTGGTAATTTTCTTGGCTAACCATTACACCTCCAGCGGCTTTCAACATTCTCCATTGCCCCTTTTTTTTTTTAATTAATTAATTATTTATTTATTTATTTTTAAGTTTCATCAATGGCGGCACTGCTACAGGTGGGGAAAAAAAAAAAAAAAAAAACCAACAATGATGATCTCCTTCATCAAATCTTTATCTGACTACTATTAAAGTTCGTGATTAGACTAAAATTAGTTTCCAAACATAGGCTATCTCTCATCTCAAGTGTTTGTTCTCATCGTAACCCTTACCCCAACTATACTAGCAGCCTAATCGTGTTCTGCAACACTTATAATTACACACTGATTTCAATGGTGGAAACACCGATTTGAATTCTTTGGTCAAGCCAGCCCCTTGAAATCTCTCCCATTCCTTAAAAACAATATTACAACAAGTAGTGGTCTCTTGCACATTTGTAAAGGGTTTTTGTCATTTCATATTCTAAAAAGGAATTTCTACACCTGTAATGGCGACCTCTAGTAGTTCCTGTGTCACCCACATGTATTTAAAGGAGAATAAGACATTAAAAGTAAAAAAATTTTTATTAAGATTAATAAATTAAAAGTTTGAGCTTTTAGAACTTAAAATATATATATATATATATATATCAGAAAGAAATATCTAATAGGGATATTGTGGTAATACAATTTTTTTGGGACTGTACAAAGATACTTTTGATACTTTTGCATTGCAACAAGAATTTCTCCATGTAAAATTGATAAAAGCCAGACAAGAATATTAAAAATGGTCTTTTTGCTCCAACCCTAAATAATAATAATAATAATAAATAATAATAATAATAATAAATGATCAAATTTCAAAAAAGAATGTTATATGCAAAATTAAATTACCATGAAAAATATGTTCACTCTTTTTTTTTTTTTGGGGGGGGGAAAAAAGGAATTAAAAATTATATTAACCAATATATATATATATATATATTTCTTTTTATCTTTTATTCAATTTATTCCTAATTTCCTTAAAATCCGGTTACAAAAGGGATACCAAAAAAAAAAAAAATGAGTCAAAAAAAAAATGAAAGGCAAAAAAATGGTAAATGGCAGAAAGCAAAAGTCGAAAAGCCAAAAAAAAAATATTAAAAAGGCATAATTAAATTACCAAAGGGAAAGAAAATAATAATAATAATAATTATAAGCAAGAAAAACCATGTCAATTGGTGAAATCCCAAAAATGTAAAAAACTGAATTGATGAAAAAGAAAAAGGGACAAGAAATTGGCAAAGAAGGCCCAAAAAAAAAAAAAAAAAAACCAGAACAAGACTTTTATTTTAATTTGCAATTTTGTTTCCCATCCAATTATTTTAGTCCAAATCTTTCTCCCAAGCTAATTAAAAATTCAAGTGGAAGAATATAAAAATTTTGAAAAAAAAAATAAAGGAAAGAGGTTTATTTATTTATTTATTTTTATCATTTACTATAATTTCTCTTGTGCTCATAGATATGAATGACTTACCAAGTTATTTAACCCCACTTGTCAAGAAAGAGGTTTAGTTGCAAAAGCAAAAATGAGGAGATGAAATCAAACCCATCAAAATTTGTTTCCTTTTGCTGTGTTGATTAAACTTTTCTTTTCTAATCCAAATGATTTCTTCCTGAATTCATTTAAATAGATTATTTTAAGATAAAATCAAAATGAAATATTTAAACGCTGATTTTACTGCATTTATAATTGGATAAGGGTGAGTCCATTTGAGATAGATGCACAATAAAATTCTTAACTGCATTTAATTGAGATTTTCTAATTGACTTTTGTAGATTTTTTTTAGTAATTGGCTTTTATAAAAGTCATAAACTTTTATTGAGTATACAAGACTTTCATAGATGTTTATTTTAAAAGTCTTTGATGGAGATTAATAGATTGTAATAAACATTTATAAACTTTCATAGATATTAATAAATTTTTATTGAATTTTAAATATAACTAAAAACTTTGTGGTAACAAAATTATATTAAAACAAACATAAGAATCACTCGAAAGAAAGAAATATTAATAACAAAAAAGTGGAAATGGAAGTTTAGACTTTTATATTTTATAATTTGTTTTGTTTCATTTATTTTTTTTCCAATTTTTTGTGTACGATTTATAATAATTATTTTCAGTTATTTGATTATGGAGGAATAGGCAATAATCAATGGATATTCCAATAGTATAGGAATGGCAATAAGTTGGGGTGGGGCGGGAATTCGCTGAAAGGGAAACAAGGCTGAAGGGAAACGGGGCGAGACAAGGAAATCTGTTTTCCCACCTTTCTGATATTATATTCAATATCACTTTAAATATATATATATATATATATATTTTTTTTACTAATATAAAATATATATTTTTATTTATAAGTTTATATTTTTATAAACAATATATGCATATATACATTTAAATAGAAAAAAATATATAAATATAGTTAGTAACTATATATATATATATATATACAGTATTGAACCAGAATATCTTAATTTTATAAAGTTATTGTACAGTTTAAATCCATAAAAATAATTGATCATTTTTATTTCAGCATGACTTTTTTACATTGTATTATAATTTAAAGCAGGTAGGATAAATTAATTATTTTTATTTTAATCTGACTCATAGTCCCACTCTAGCACGTTGTCCTTACATATGGGGGGGGGGGATCCTCAGGTTTGATGGGTGCACTCAAGTCGTTTTACCGTTCCTAGTGGGGTACTATATAGTTTTTTCAATTGGGATAGACTACAATAATGATTTTGGGATAATTCAATCTTATTTATTATAAAAATTTTCAAAAGTTTTAAGGTAATTAAGGTAAATAAGTGGAGAATTTTTAAACAAATTTTTTTCGTTTTCAATTATAAAGACAATAAAAATCATTGACATTTTGAATATCATATGATTTTTATAGATTTTTTAACAAAAATTTTAATTAAATACCTTTTAAATTTTATAGATTATAAAAAGTTATTTAAAATCTATGTTAAATACAGCTAGACAATATACCATTAGATTTTTATGGAGTTTTTAAAATTTTTATTAATTCTATCTGATTTTTGAATTTCATAGAAGCCTATAAAAGTCAATTGAAATTCCAATTGAATACACTCTATTAAATTTTGATTAAACAATTTAATTTTGATTTCTTTTCACACTATTAAGGTAATGGATTTTCAAATTAGATCAAAATTAGGCTTCATTTTATAATATTAAATGGACTGTCAAAATTTTTTATTGGACCAAATAGGTCCTTAATCCAATTGGCTCACAACTTAAAAATGTTTGCTTTTGGATGGAAGTCTAGATATTAAAAGGATTTTTCCGGTTATAATTCAATGAAGTGGTTCTTAAAAGTCCTAAATAAATTGTCCAATCAACTTAAATAAATACATAGCCCCAAGTTCAAATTTAATGGATTTGAAACCCAACGAATTATAAGTGGATTTTAAATTAAAGGTTTATAGTCTTATCTTCTATACCTAACTAAGTTCAAAGGCTAATGATTGAAACCTAAATTGATACATAGCCTAAATAAATAATAAGCTATTAATTCAAATAAAAAATCCAATTAAATTAATTCATTGTAACACAATTTGAAAATCCAATAAATATGGATTAACAATTAATCTAACATTGGGATTTTATCAAGGACTGTTTTAATTAAATTAAATTGTCTTGTAAATCACATAGTCATTTTAATTTAAATCTAATTGGCTTTCAACTATCAAAATAAAATGTTGTCAATTAAATTAATCTGACATATAATTAAATTAGATGCCAAATAAATTAAGTATCCAATTAATTTTAAAGGACCATTAATTCCCAAGTATTTTAATAGCCCAATAAAATTAAAAGGATCATTAAATAAGAATCCTAAAAGGGTTTTTAAATTAATTGTCACATCGAATAAATGATTATTGACAATCCTACTCAAATAAAATGGCAAATATTTGAAAAATTAAAACATCAAATTATGGATTTATTACTTAGCATGTAGCTCAACTAAATCAAGAGTTGCCATATAATAATAAATTCAGCAAACTAAAATTGTCTATCTCTTCCAAATCAGGAGTGGTCAAATAAGTACTAAAAAAATATTTTTATCTGATTGAGATTTTAAAAAGTTCCAACCTAATTAGGGTGCCCTTTTGTTCTTGTGATATATATATATTTTTTAGCCTAAAATTTAATAAAATTACTCCTTCAAAAATTTCAAATCAAGTAACCTAAATAAGTAATTTTGGTTTATAAAATCAAGCAAACTCCAAAAATTCCAAAAACATTTTCAACAGACTACGACCAACTTGATTCCACAGATGACACATAAGCAATCTAGAGCAATGCTAGGTGCAGTTCAAATTTTTAAATAAATCATCTAAATTTTGAAATTTCTAAGTTTTCAATATTAAATTGTAAATTTTCTAAATAAACAACAAAAATCAGTTTTGCATACTAGAAGTGGTTTGATACATTAAAAAAGGGGAAAGTATGTAGCTTAGTATTTTCTACCAAGTGGAGCTGCAAAAATATTTTCAAAATCATTTTCCCTTAAAACAAGGCCCTAAGATTTGGAAAAATTAAAAGTACCTCTATGAAGTTAGAGAAATTGCAGCTACCCCTCTTACCATTACATTTTGTCTGCTAAAGTTAACAAAATAAGGGTATTTTGGTCTTTTTATAATATAAAAAGTTGGCCCTATTAATTTTTTTAAGAAATCATTTTTCAAAAATTATTTATTAATTTAAATAAAATTTTCTTTCTATATTATTATCTTTCATTATTATGAAAAAGGAAAGAGAGGATTATTTATTAATTTAAATTTTTTTTTCTATATTATTATCTTTCATTGTTATAAAAATGGAAAAAGAGAATTTATTTCACTTTCCTCCTGTTTCTTCTTCCCCTTTCTTTCTCCAATTCCCTTCTTCATCTTTTTCTGATTACTTCTTTCAATCACAAAATAAAATCAAAATTCTTTCTTCTACTCAAAAAAAAAAAAAAAAAAAAAAAAAAACAGAAGTTGCCATTCCAAATGACCCAAACATCTATAAATCACCATTGCCATTCGAATTAAACATCATAGCCACTTCATTGACTTGGTTTAGCCTAATTGATCCTTTACCAAACTTCAAGAAACCCTCATTCGAGATGGTTTTGTTTCCCACACTAAAGAGACTCAAGAAGAAGCTTCTTGATTAAGACTATTTGGAGGAAAGATTTTAGGATCACTTAAAGTTTATGAAACAAAGAAAGACTAAATTGAATAATTCTCGGCTGACTTTCATTGATGAAAAGTATTACATTTATGCACTTAAGCTGATGATTGCAAAAAAAAGATATAAAATATCATACTGCAATATTCTTATGTATAAAATGAACATCCACCTTAATATGCTTTGCTCTTCCATGGAAAACTAGATTCTTCACGAAAGTAATAACATGTAAATTATCACACCACAATATAGGAGTCCTAAGAATTGGAATATGAAGTTCCACAAAGAGATATTGTACCCAAACAATTTTAGCTATAGCACTTGTAAGACTTTGATATTCTGCTTCTGTTGAAGATCTTGAAACTATAGTTTACTTCTTAGCACATCAAGTAATCAAATTTGGCCCAAGATACAAACAGTAAACAGTGGTAGGCTTTCTATCATCTAGACTTAATGCCCAATCAACATCATAATATCCATAAATATGTAAATTAGAAGATCAAGTGAGAGACAAACCAAGAGTAGTTGTGCCTCGTAAGTACTTGAGTATCCATTTAACAACTCTCCAATGAGACTCAAGAGGATGATGCATATATTATTAAACTCGACTAATTGCAAAGGCTATTTCAGATCGAGGTATGATAACATATTAAAGACCACCTACCACTCTTTTATAAGGTGTTGGATCATCAAAGAAAGTGCCACCAAATGTTGATAGTTGTTGGCCACTGATCATAGGAGTGGGCATCGATTTTACATCAACCATCTTTGCCTTGCAAAAAAGATCATAGATATATTTATTTTGAGACAATAACAATTTGTCAGCAATGGGTAAGACTTCAATCCTGAGAAAGAAATTTAAAATACCTAGATCAATCTATGCAAATTTTGAATGTAAGGCTTTAATGACATCATTGATATGTTCAGTATTGCTTCCAATGAGTATTATATCATCTACATAAGCAAAGGGATATAGTGTGGAGGTAGATGAATGACAAGTAAATAATGAAGGATCTGATTTTGATTGTACAAACTCAAGTTGGAGAATTGCACATCCCACTTTTGAAAACCATGCATGAGGGCCTGCTTGAGACCATATAAAGCTTTATGTAATTTACATACCAGATAAGCTATCTTAAGCTTCATAAATCTAGGTGGTTAAACCATATAGACTTCTTCATCAAGCTTCCCATTTAAAAATGTGTTTTTGAAGTCAAGTTGTTGAAGGGACCAATTATGTTCTAAGGTAAGAGATAGTAACATGCGAATTGTAATTGGTTTAACAGCTGGACTGAACGTTTCAGTGAAATCATATTTAGGAACTCGATTGAATCCATTTGCTACTTGCCTTGCTTTGTACTTATCGAGATTACCATAAGCTTTAAGTTTCATCTTATACACCCACTTGCATCCAATTATATGATGACCTAGTGAAGGTGAAACCAATGTCCACATGTGATTGGATTATAAAGCATTATATTCTTCTATAATAGCTTTAAGCCAGTGAGGAGAAGCAGGTGCATCTTGTAGAGTTCTAGGTTCAGATGCAATATTAGTAGCAAGGTAAGTTTTAGGCTTCAATTTACATGTATTTCCACATGTAAGCATGAGATGTACATTTGTTGGAGTAGGCTTATCTTTTTGTAAATTAATTGCAAAAGGAATTGTAGTTGCTTTTTCATTGACTGGATGTGGGGGAGAAGAAGTTGTGTTATATATATATACATATATTATATAATATGATGAGATGAGGATGTAATGTCATAGTCAATCTCAAACCCTATATCTGGTGAAGGCAATAGTATTTGAGTTCCAATGGAATATTGATTTGTCTGAAACATTGGAATAGTTGAACTTTATGACTTGGTAGCAGATATGGAAGTTGACGACAAAGAGGTATGGAGAAAAAATGTTTCATAAAAAATAAGGTGTTAAGCTATATAGAGTCTACCATCCTTACTTAAATATTTGTAATCTTTGTATTGATTACTATACCCAAGAAATGTACAAAAAGTTAAATGAAACATAAATTTGTGCTAGTTATGAAGCCAAAGATTGGGAAAGCAGTAGCATCCAAATATTCGAAGCATACTATAACTAGGTTTTATACCGTATGACTTTTCCCACAGTTACTACTGATTCAGGCTCTTTGATGGTAACTTGTTAATTAAGTTTACAACCAATAAAAAAACTTCATCCTAGAAACAAAATGGCATGGCCGTTTCCTTTCTACAATCCTATTCTTCTCATGGGTATGTGAGCAAGATTGTTTGAAAATTATTCCACAAATTTTTGAGAAACTGTATGAACGGTTTGAACTCACCTTCTCCATCAAATTGAATCATTTTAATTATAGATTGAAACTGCAGCTTAAGATGGTTTTTGAATATTCGGAATGCATTTAAAGCATTTTTCTTTTTGTTTTAAAAGAACTATCCAAGTAAATCTCATAAAATGATCCACAAAAGAAATGTAATAGCAAAAACCATTATAAGAT
This sequence comes from Ziziphus jujuba, assembly GCF_031755915.1. NCBI lineage: Eukaryota > Viridiplantae > Streptophyta > Magnoliopsida > Rosales > Rhamnaceae > Ziziphus > Ziziphus jujuba. The sequence goes on from NC_083379.1 coordinate 29,257,208, forward strand.
AGCATAGGAGTTGGATCCCATAAATCCATAGTTACAAATTCTAATGGAGCGGTATATTGTGTGGAAGAAGAAGAAGAAGATAATCTTTTGCTTTTTCCATATTGACAAGCAGAACAAATTGGGCTATTATTTGATCTTGAAAGAGGATGATTACAGTGCTTCATAATTGTTTTAGTGACTTTAAAGGAACGGTGTCCTAGTCATTTGTACCATAAATCCAAAGTAGATATACTATGACCTTTATTTGCAGTAAAAGTAGCTAGCCTTGAAGAACTAAGCTATCATTGGAAAATATAAAATTTCTAGACAAAACAGGAGATTGTGAGCAACACCGATAGCTTTTTCCTAACCAATCCACTAACCCAAGTTTGATCTGCTTGACTCCTCATACTAAAAACAAAGAGTCCATGTTTATGTTTTCTTTGAAGAAGTATGTCACCTGTAGCTTGATCCTTAACAAAACAAATAGTTGGATGGAATTAAAAGAAAACATCACTCTCTTGTGTACACTTGGAAACACTAAGCAAATTCTTAGTTATGTTTGGAATATATACAAATTCTTCAAATGTAAGGGTCGATTGTGTGAAGAAATTAAAGATAAGCCAGCGTTTAAAATTTTTAAACCTTCACCATTGCCCATAAATATCTTTTATGATCCATTGTACTTTTATTTGCCTACTAAATTGGTTGCATGTGGTGTGCAGTGATTTGTTGCATCCGAGTTAGGATACCAATTTCAATCAATTAAAGAATCAGGGAGAGTAGCCATTGCAGTCATATTATTGGGATTGTTCTTGTTATTTGAACCTTGATAATTTTAGCATATGGAACTATGTTTCTTGGTCTTGAACAAATTTATAGCCATGACCTGTCCGTGATAGCTACCTCTACCACCAAAATTTGCAACTATATCATCTCCGCTATAGTTTCCTTGACCTCCATAAAAGATATCTAACTTGATGCGTAGGATCCTAGTGATGTGCCAAATTTATTTGGATACATATTTCTGTTTGATGAAACATTAACCTTCATGGAATCATCAGTGACAATATTATGATGATCTAAATGATACTCATGTGCCAGAAGCATTGAGCACACATCATGTAGTTTTGTAGGTTCAGTTATTGTATTAAGAAATATAGCAAAGGCATCATACTCAATTCCAAGCCCATTAAGAATACGAAGAATCTAATCTTCTTTAGAAATTATATGACCTGCAGAAATAAGAGCATCAGTAATATTTTAAATTTTCAATAGATAATCATTGATAGTTCGCCTTTCTTAATTGATTGTAATTGAAGTTTGTACTATATCTTTCTAGCCTGTGATTGTGAGAGAAAAAACCATTCAGTTCTTTCCCATACTTGAAAGGATACTTCGCGTCCCACCATTTGAGTCTGAGCATTAGGAGTCATTGAATCTAATAGCTAAAATATAAGAATTTGATTATACTGTATGGTAACATAGGCACTGTTGGTGACGTTCTTATTTTGATCTGCATCAGTGAGAAATTCAATAGGCATTGCATCTCTATCTAAATGTAAGACAACATTCTATTTCCCTTGATAGCCATAAGGGATTATGGATGCTATTGGAGAAAATATTATCATCAAGTTTTGTGGAAAGTGCATGATTAAACATACCTGAAATCTGAACAGTAAAATTGAAGGTGCAATCAACATTAGGGATTTCAAGTGAAGCCTAAATAAACATGTGAAGAAGTTTGCTACATGGAGAATTAGAAAAGTTTTGCATTAGATAAATCGGATTTGGAATTGGAGGTTTGCTAAAGACAAAGATGTATTTCAATTTTTTTATTTGTTTTTTTTGTTGTTGTTGCTTTTTGGGAAATATAATTCAATGTTGAAGGATGATGAAAAAGACAGAGGGATTAGCAACCAGTCATCATTTTCATCAAAATTTAATCAACATTACTAGAATCCAAACTCCAATTTAGCAATAATTTTCTCTAATTTACGATTTAAATGTTAAAAAAATGAGAATTAGAAAAAAAAAATGGAGAGAAAGGGTGAAGAAGAGAATGGCGAAAGAGCAAAGAGGAGGAGAGAGAAAGAGGAAGAATGTTAATTTAATATTGTAAATTTAAATTAAAAATCTTAACTTTAATTTATTCACTAAAAATTCTTTTTTTAAGTTATTAATTCATTTTTAAAATATTTTAATTATTAATTAAACCATGGCTAAAATATTTCTAAATAGAAGTTAAATATATTTTGTACTATTGATTATTATTTTTTTAATAAGTATTAGTTTATTTATCAATTATATTATTAGAAAAAAATAATGGAAGTGATTAATTTTTTAAAAATTATTATTATATCTATTAATTCATTTTATGATTTTATAATATATTAAACATTATTATATGAATTGATTATTATATAATTTTATTAAAATTGATTTTTTAAAGAAATTAGAGAGCATTTTGATCATTTGATATGCCACAAGGAAAGAGAAAATAATTGAATGGATGGAATCCAACAAGGGATGTCCTTGCAATTTAGAAAAACCTTAAGACTTGTAGTGCAATTAAATCAAACATAAGGGGAAAAGGATGATATATACCTTTAAAAAAAAAAAAAAAGCAAATTTCAATTGTATCCTTTCAATTTTACTATAAATATATTTAAAACCTATGATTTTGAAAAACCATTATTAACCACTTTTTAGTTTTTGATATATATCATAATAGACCTCTTTATTTATTTATTTATTTTTTTAAAATAATTTTAAATTTAAGACTAAAGAAAAGTTAAAAACTAGTATTTATAATTAAATAATATTGTAAAAATATAATTATGACTTTTAACAGTTAAAATTATTGATAGAAACTAGCTGATCGAACTAAGTGATGATTTCCTAAAATATATGGTTTAATAAAAATAGAAACTAGCTGATCAATCTATGTGATGATTTCTTAAAATATATGGTTTAATTATCATTATGATAAAATTAAAGAGGTTTAATAAAAAAATTTGTATAGATCAATTGACTTAACGTATTAAATATTAAATTAAAAAATTTTAAAATGTAGATTTTTAGAAGTAATTTTTAATTTTTGCGCTTTACTAGTTTTTTATTTCGAATTTTGTACACTCTAATATTAATTATAGGGATAAATATATTTCAGTACTTTTTATAATTATAAATATTTCACCTTATAAAATTAATTTTGACACATTCGTACTTTTTATCTAAAAAATTATTTTAATATATTCCATCGAATTGGACCAAGTGCATCTCAAGTGACCCCCAAAAAAATATTTTTTTCCTAAATTTTTGTTTTGGATTTAGGCAAGAGTAAAAAATAGAAAAAAAATAAAAAATAGGGTAGGTTGTTGGAGAGCTTGCTCAAGGACTTGCCGGCGATGGTCCATGCTGGGAGGATCCCTGGTTTGGTAGTGATGAGGTTTCTGAAGCTGGAGAAGTCGGGGATACTCCGATGGCTGCTTCAGTTTGAGGGCTTGAAGGAGAGGCTTTTGGCCGATGATTTGTTCTTGGTCAAGGTCGCCATGGAGTGTGGCGTCGGCATCTTCACCAAGGTTTGTCTTTTTTTGTTCTTCTGGGAAGCAAAATGCAATCTTTTTTTTTTTTTTTTTTCTTAAATATATGTTGAATCAGAAATCATGTGGTTTAATTTCTATTTTGGACCGTATGAAAAGTTGAGGGAATTGTTTAAAAGAAAAGTTAATGGAGAAAAAGACTGCATTTTTTTATTTATTTTTTTCATGTTGGATCAGTTAGACTGGTTTTCTTGTTGTTAATCTTATTTTATTTTGTTTGTCTTGTAGACTGCCGTGAAGTATGAACGCCGCAGAGAAAATTTCTTCAACAAGATTGATTTTAGGAACCTACCTCATGTTAGAGTTGATTCTTATCTTAGCCGAGGAGGAGGGGGCTTTTGGTTAAACTCTTAATTCTAAACAGGCAGCAAATTAGTCAAACTCTGTTATGTTTTATATTCTGGATATTTGTAGTTTCCATCATTTAAGATTGAGGTATATTCTTTCTTAGGTAACGACCATACTTGCAGATTTCATGCTTCCACGGTGCGACATGAACTTTTAAAATAATAATATATACACACATATATATATATATATATATTTTTTTTTTTTTACTTCTGCCTAAATCCAAAGCAAAAATTCAGAAAAAAATAAAAACGTTGGGATCATGTGGAGGGGACGTGATCATAATCTGATGAAATCCGTTAAATTTAATGTAATTGAACTATATTTTTTATCATATAGAAAATATAAATATATTAAAATTGATTTTAAAAAATTTAATTGAAATATTTGTAATTATATATGATACTGAAATACATTTACTTCTTAATTATATAAATGATTGTTTAATCTTATTAATTAAAACTCAAAAAGATTCATATTATAATAAATTAAAAAAATTAAAAATTTAAATTGCGCAATTGAAACGTTAAAAGTATAATTTAAAAATAATAATAAATTAATAAATGCATAATTAAAAGCTAGGGGTATTTCTGTAAATTGATAATGGATGAGACTCTTGTCTGCTTTGCAAGTAGAATTTATCTATTCGCTATTACAAAGAGGAGCACCTGGGCTGCCTTCGACCCTCTTCATCGCTCTTCAGAATTTGCTCTTGTAAACTAGCTCTTCCTTTACCTCCTTTATTATATTACTAATTCGTTTTCATTTTAGAAGCTTCTGGTCGATTCTCTAATTGGGTTTTGCATTACATCTTTTTTTTTTTTTTTTTTTTTCAATTCAAACACAACGTAAATCCAAAACTCAAAACTCATGCTGGATTTAGTATTTTTAAGAGTATTTTTCATTTCAAAAGCATTTTCTTTTTGTGAAAAAATCAGAGCTCATGGGTTGCATTTTACTTGTTGAACAGACTGAAAGTTGTGTTTTCTGAGAAACTATTATCATCATATTCGCTACTTCTTAGTGTGGATTGACTCATAAAGTCTGCCTTTTTTAATTTATCTTTTGAAATGTTTTTGCGGGTTAATGGCAGCTTCTGAACATATATTTCTGTTTCCAAGGATGAAATGCAGTTCTCACAGTTCCTCGTATGGCACTATGCCTTATTTATGTGGTAGAGCAATAGCTTCACCTCCCAAAATGCTGCCTTTCAGGGTTCCTTTCAATGCAAAATCAGATCCTCTGAAGCTTGACCTTTACCCTCGTCTGGGTTTGCTTCATTCTTTACAGGTATGCTAATGGATTCTTATTAGATTATGCTTTTACTATTAATCAATACATGATTTTTTGGATGAAATTGTTTTAGTTTAATTCGTGTTTCATGTATGAAACAATTTGCCCCGTCACATAGTATTATATGGTTACAAGTTATTTTTTGGTGCTTGTGTAATCAATCTAATAAGTCCTTATGGTGCAAACCATTTTTTTGGACACAAAAGGCACTGTAGTTTAATAGTGCGGTTGATTGTTATTTCTTTTAGAGTTAATTCATTCTTAACCGTTATTATATCATAAATAATAAATATCAATCCTGGCTGATTTATATTTTTACCCTTGATGCTTTATTGATTGTTTAGTATGATCCTTCCATCAGTTAGTGACCAGGTACAGTTAATATGCTTGTCGGTTTATTAGTTATGACAGTTATGTCTCCATGTGAATTGTAAGTGGGTTAATACATAATTTGTAGCTAGTATTCTTTAATTACATTTGTCCAGTATAACAAAGCTAGATTAATGTTTGCAATTTGTCAGTGCAATCACTTATTTGAAATGTCAAATGTCACTTTGAACATTAATTAAGCCTGCTGCTTCTCAGAGTTCTGGATAACGAATATTTAAGAGTATGAGGATCAACTCTGCAAATGTCTTTATCTCTTCTCACTTGTATACAACTTAAGAAGTATGCTGTGATTGTGTCAAAATCTTTGGTTATTTGGTACATGTGTGATCATAGTTTTGAAATTTCTCTTTTACCCATTCTCTTGCTCGATTTCTTTGAAAGCTATTTTTCCTTACAGTTCCAATTAGGTGGAGTTCAATGGTTGTTCCCTCTCAATGATATTTCATATGTATCTCTCTAAATCGGTGTTGATATCGATGCAATTCAAATTTGCAGTGTACAGATTGAAATATACAAGCAGAACAGGGTGTGCTTAGTGAGATTATTTGAAAAAGAATGCTGATTTTGTTTTATTTGAAACAATCTTAGGAAGATGAAGTGAATTATATGACCTGTCTAAACGTAATGGCACATTAGTTCATGTACTGACTTGAATGAAGTTCTCCTACTTATGAATCTACTCATTAACTTTTTTGCCCATATATGAATATTGTAGAATTTCAGAAAACTATGGTCATGAAACAATAGTTGTAGAGCAAACTTCCAGGAGACCGTTCAATATGAACTCAGAAACAGCTTCTGCATTGTATACACTATTGCTTCTAGTTATTTCATTTTCAGAGTCTTCAATTGACTTTTTGACAACTACCGCTGATTTTTGTTTCCAAAATGTTTCAGTCATTAGTCTATAACCTTACCTCTTTATGAGGAGCCAATATTGACCACTTTAACAGCTTCTAATTTCCATTTCTTAGTTACCTGAAATGTGTAACTTCGTTCTTCGTTTTAACCATACTTGTCAAACATTTTTCTATTGAGCATGAAAAGGCTTTATTTTATTTTTGTCATAATATTTGCCTGTTTGCAGTGTGGGAACACTAAAATCGAAGTTCCATTGCAATCATCTCGGAAGAAACAGCGATCATATGCCTTTGTTATAAGGGGTGATCATCCTCAAAATGCTGATTTGCCTCGTTACTATTCTAAAAAGGAGAAGAAACCTTTTCCAGTACCTATAGTGGAGTTGAGGCGTGCTGCCAGAGAAAGGATCAAAAACAGTAAAGGCAAGCCTAGAAGACCAATTCCGCCTCCAAAGAACGGACTGCTTGTTAAGAGCCTTATACCAGTTGCCTATGATGTGTTTAATGCAAGAATAAAATTGATTAACAATCTCAAGAAGCTTTTAAAGGTGGTGCATGTTCATGCTTGCAGGTAAGTTTTCTTCTTCGATTCCTCCTATAGACACTCTTGGCTGTGGCAGAGCTTGACACATGGAACTGACTAGCATTAAAAAAGCATGGGGTTTTCCAAAAAGTCATTGTTAAATGGAGTTGTCAATTTGTCACATATTTGATCACCAGTAGTCTTCATTATTCCGGTCAGCCCCTAAAAGATTTTATATTATAACCTTTGTACTATCATCCATATCTGATGAATGGTACTATTGCATCTTCTCATTTTCTCACCCAACTTATATCTGATGGTTATGCCGACCATTCCAGTTGGATTTTCAGGTAGAGCCATTAAGCCTTCCTATAAGAGACGTTCCTATAAGAGATGTTTATGTTGTGTACTAATAACCAACCATGGATATTATAGGAAGGTGTCAATTTTCTGCCAGTACTTTACATGCAGGATAGAAAAATCTTATATTTTCTTCTCAACATGAATTTTGACTCTATGTTGATTAATTGTTAATAACATGGACCTAGGAGAGCATAACTCTTGCATGTAAGCTCACCAAAAATAATGGAATTATATTCTGGAAAGTCCATCCATATGATACCAATTCTTACATTCTTTTAGGTAGATAAAATGTTTTACTTGTTGCAATTTCATTTGTTGCAACACCTTTATGTTAGCAATTCTACTGCATTTGATTTCCACTGAGCAATATGTCCTTGGAAAGTTAGGATACAATCTTTTAGTGGTGTAATTGATTCTGTTTGGAATTGTATACAAAGATACTGCTTCCCCACACACTCTTTAACTGCAGAAGTTTCATATTTATTTTAATGACTGCCTTTTGTTATTTATGCAGTTGGTGTAATGAAATCCATGTAGGCCCTACTGGACATCCATTCAGATCTTGTAGAGGCCCAAATTCTAGCATCCGCAAGGGCCTCCATGACTGGACAACCGCAACTGTTGAAGACATATTTTTGCCAATTGAAGCATACCATCTCTATGACCGCCTTGGAAAGCGTATTCCTCATGAAGAGAGATTTGCAATTCCCCGGATTCCAGCACTAGTTGAGCTCTGCATTCAAGCTGGCGTTGATATCCCTGAGTTTCCCACGAAAAGGAGAAGGAAGCCAATCATCCGTATTGGGAAGAGTGAATTTGTTGATGCAGATGAAAGTGAACTACCAGAACCTGTCCCTGAAGCTCCTGAGAAACTGATATTAACTGAAATACCAGATTCAGAAATAATAGGCCCTTCTAGTGAAGACGAAACAATCTTGCTTGCAGAGGAAACACTCCGAGCATGGGAACAGATGAGAAGAGGAGCCAATAAGCTAATGAAGCTGTACTATGTAAGAGTTTGTGGCTATTGCCCTGAAGTACATGTAGGTCCTAGCGGGCACAAGGCACAGAACTGTGGTGCTCATAAGCACCAACAACGAAATGGGCAGCATGGTTGGCAGGCAGCAGTGCTCGATGACTTGATTCCACCAAGATATGTGTGGCATGTTCCTGACGTTAATGGACCACCATTGCTACGGGAGCTCCGGAGCTTCTATGGGCAAGCCCCAGCTGTAGTGGAAATGTGTATGCAGGCAGGTGCTGCCGTGCCTGATGAATACAAAGCAACCATGAGGTTAGACGTGGGGATCCCTAACTCTCTTAAAGAGGCTGAGATGGTCGTTTGAGATGATTTATATTTTATACTACACCCTCCTCCCTATTCTAAATACAATGTAAACTATTTTTAAAGATTATTTGGTGCATCTGTTAGTCATAAAATGTAAATAACATAGAATTGTTGATTAATGATTAGCAAGATAAATGAATCAATTCTTTATCATGGAAGCTTTGCTTGAGACCTCAGCAACAACTTAAGAGCAACCCACTTAATCCACTGGGAGAGATTTCAGGCTTAACGTTATGCAGTCACTGCCCTATAGCTGCATGTCACCAGGACCAAAAGACAAAAAATCAACCTACTTGCCTATGGTTGCATGTCACCAGGACCAAAAGACAAAAAATCAACCTTGTATATTTTACCATGTAACTTTTTAAAATCAACATTAAAATTTTATCAGGAATAAACATTGGTACTTCATTAATAGTTACTCCAGTGTTTTTAATAATCCCTTTATTGAAGGACCGAATAGAAGCCCAAGATCAAATGAGATAAACAGATGTTGAATATCAGTGGAAAACCCTATATATATATAAGGTCAAAAAATTCATAGCAGACAACCCAATCCTGCTGGTTTGGCTTTTCAATTATGTATATATATATTTTTTTAAATTCTTCTTTTTTGTTTTATTTTTTATTTTTGGCTGGAAGGGTCAATAATCAGACCCTTAAAAAGTGGTCTTAATGTAACTAAAGCCACATAATTATCCCATTGCTAGCTGCATGGAATAAGTCCTGGAAAACAACTGAAAGCACAATCTGATTATACAAACATCCTTTTAAGGATCAACTGCCACGTGTCTTCTGCCTGAATTATCATAACGACCTGAAGAAAAACACATTAGAGTCGAAGAAAAGAGAGAGAAAACAGAAAGTTTGGCAGGTGAAAAAGAGTGATCACCAAATTAAGTGAAGTGAAGACAATTATGGCAGGACCTCAGCAAGTGAAGGCAGCAGGCGCACAGCCCATGAAAGGTCCTTCACCGGCAGAGCAACCGAGAGAGGTACTTCACCAGCGCAGGAAGCTTCCCTACTGTCCTATCAAAATGGCCACGGCTGGCTTTGCTATAGTTTTGACCCTCGGCTACTTCACCTTGTATTCCAAGAAGAAGCCTGAGGCCTCTGCTCTTGATGTTGCCAAAGTAGCCACCGGGACGTCTAGTCCGGAGAATACTCACCCACGGAAGTAGATCATTGAGTTTCCATACTGATCTTTCATTGTTAAAAACTACTTAGGTTTATTGTCCTTTTTTATTTTTCTCAAAAGGGCTATGTTTTGCTTCATTGTTGTTTTATGATCTTATTTGTTATTGGGTAATTTTTTTTTTTCCCTCGAATTTGCTCTATATAACTGATAAACAAATAAGAATTTTCATGTTTAAGAAAGTATTTTATGAGAATGCATGCATGAGAATGATGCATTATCTTATTAGATGTTTACTAAAAATTAAGATATCAATAATGCTATAAGAAGAAATTATGGGCACTATCATAGGTAATTCATACTGGATGCCATTATGCCTATTACTTAAGCGCCTTACATAACTTATATGATGGAGCCTGAAGCCCAGAAAAAAAATATAAAAAAATTAGTGTCATAATCACGCTGCTGCCTTCGTGAATGAACAAAATTTGCACAAGTAGTACTTAGAATGCCAAATTATTAACCAAATGACGTAACGATTTTAAATTAATTTGTATTGGATTTCATTTACCCATTTGAAGGTTAACCTATCAATATTTAGTTTATATAAATTTCTCAACCATTAATATATTGTCATATAGTTTAGTAAAAAAATTTGTGTCTCTAACATAGAAGTAGTATGACAAAGTGGGTTAGCTCCAATGGTAGAGCATTCCTATTTTAATCAATGAGAGCACGAGTTCGAATCATATGAGAAGCAGAAGAAACGAATAGTTTGTATTTGGATAATTTATTAAAAAAAAAAAAAAAACATACAAGCGAAAACTCATATAAGAACCTGTGCATGAATAATGAATAATGGACAAGTAAACCTTAAAACATGAAACTAAATGCAAGCCAATGTTGTTTCTTAACTTGATGATTTTTGACTATTTAGTTTTTGTTTTTGATTACATTTAAAAACCAAAAACAAAAATATGTTTGGTAACCATATATCTTTTTTTTTTTTTTTTTTTTGTTTGTGGTTATGAAAATGAAAAACAATAATATGATTGATAACCGTTTCCATTTAAAATAATAATAATAATAATAATAAAAAATAAATATATATGTATATATATATATATATATATATATATATTTTTTTTTCCCTATCGAATCTACCTAAAAACAGGATAAATATAATATCTCATCCTAGTCTCCAACTTTAACATGATTCAAACGGATCTAGGATCTAGAACCACTCGAATGGAACTGAGATTTGAAATCATTCAAATGGAACCAAGATGTATCGCCTGAAAGATAAGGATCTAAACTGCCTAGATGGGATATGGATAGTTGATCGTCTAAATGGGATCGGCATCCGAAATCATCTAAATGTCACAAGATCTGGATTCGCCCAAACGACATTGAAACCCAGGATTGACTAAAATGGACCGGGACCCTGGATGGCTCAAATGGCATTGAGAACAAGAATTTCCCCAATAATACTATAGCTGTTGATCTCCTAAATGTGACAGGTACTTAGAATTCCCCGAATGCCATCCTATTCTTGGATCATTCAAACTAGATAGATACATAGGACCTCTAGAATGGGAATCAGATTTGGAATCCCTAAGTGGCATAGTACAATTATATTCGTCAATTTTTTTTTCAAGATCTATTGTTTCATTTTTTAAAAGGTTTTCCATTTAAAAATTATTCCATAAAATTCAACTTGTACTCCAAATCAATATTATAAAATTAGAACTTAAATAGTCTAAATTAATGTTTATTAAAAATATTATAAACTGGATCAAGTATGATATAAATATTGAGTATAAAATAATAAGAACATAATTTTATAAAATAATTATGAAAAGTGCAGTAGAATCATAAATTGAATATCAGAAAACCAATAATATACTTAGAAATATAAACAATTTACGATATGATATATCTAATATTGGCAAGTGGTGTATGGCGTCCCAAAACACCATCGGATAGTAAAAGAAAAGGAACCTCAGGGATGAAACCATCTCATGACCTATAGTGTCCTAAAGGCATTGTGATAATATAAGCATGTGAAATAATCTCACCTCACGACCCTTAGTGTATGAAGAGAATCGTGGCAATAATGAACCTGTGGGATGAACTTACCTCACAATCTTTAGCGTACTACATGTATCGTGACAAACTTCTATGCTATAATATAATATTGTATTGAACTACTGTACTATATGATACATTAATTAAAAACAACAATACAATATTTATAAAACAATCTTTTCAATATTATATTTTTCCACTTTTCCAAATAATACTGTACTATAAACTGTAATTTAATATTCAAGTCCAATTGTTTATTTAAATATTCCAAGAATTCCAAATAACTATTTCATGCCAAAGCTAAATACCAATAATGAAACATCTATCAACAGACATTATTTTTAAGCACTTAAAAATATAAAACAATTAAACATGCTTAAAAATATATATTTTTCAATCCTTCTTTTCAAAATCAATTATATTTCAAAAGGACTAAAATATCGATTTAATTACCAAAATATTTTAATTCAAATATTCACAAGTTCATTTTGAACTCGTTAGAATTTGAAACCATTAAAATTTTTATCAAAAAGCCATATGAAATTATAATATATATATATATATATATATATGAGAGAAAACCAATATTCATATATGCACAAAAAAAAAATTTAAATCAAATCATAAATATACCATATTTAAACCATATATATATATATATATATATTATACTAGCATGCCCAAATTTATTTAAAAATATAACCATTCACAAGCATTGCCGATGCTCACTCATGCTTTTCCATAGAGTCGCTTCTAGACTTAATATAGGTGCCTATAGTATAATAAAATATATCTCAGGCACCAACAATTAAACCAAAGATATTGGTTTGTACCAAATATCTTAAAATAATTTATACAACTAAAAAATTACATAAATTGGACATCGAGCGGTCAAATTATACCGTGAACCCTTAGAATCCGATTCCAAAAATTGGGATTTTTAACCCAAAGGCCAATTTACAAAATTGAATCTTCCAATAGGTCCTCTTAGAATCTAGTTACACTAATCTGACCTTAATTTTGTCCAATTTTTATCCAAACATAGTCCAATTTTATGTAGTATTTAACTAATTGACGCAAAAATGGAAAATTCAAATAAATTTACAAACTTAACATCTACAGAAAGCCCAAGAGATAAGGAATACATTGGTATGCTCACCTTGGTTCAAAAGTGTTACTGATGGCTAGAAAACTCATCGGAAAACTTGGTCAAATTTTTCATTGATAGATCTCTCAAACCTTTAGAAATCTTGGCAAACAGAGTACGGGAATGGATTCAGAGGATTCAAAAATGGGAGAGGGGGATTGGGGTAAACCTAGGTCAATTCGCGCCTAAACCCGTATTATATTAGCCCGGATCTCAATTAAGTTTAAGTTTTTATGGGAAAATCTTAACCCCTAACCAACCTGTGATTAGAAATTTTGGTATAATGAAGACACCACAATAGGTTATGGAAGCCCTATTGATAAATCAAAACTAAAACTAATGGTGTTTTAGGTGTTCAAAGAGAACTAAGAAATTTCTATTTCACAATTAATTTTCTGAATAATATTGAAGCTGCATTCTCCGTGAAAAATAACCCTCAAATAGGTTAAAATCATAAAACAATAAACCCTAAAAAGTTTAGACAAAATCAACCAAGCATTGTTAATTTCCTAATGGGGTCGAAATTCCTTCCCTTTCCTAATTCTAATTTGATTAATTAATTTCTTTATTTTGAATAGGAATTAATTAATTTATAATGGAAATAATACAATAATAACTTTTCTAAGTTAAATTGTCCAGAAAATAAAGAAATAGAAACCAAATAAAAGACTAATTTCCTAAAACAAAAAGTGAAAATCAAATTAAGAAACTAGTTGAATAGTTTGACCACTAAGCTAACTTTGACCAAATTCCAGCTTGTAAAGCCTCTAAATCAGCTCCCATATGCCATGTAGGATGCCAAATAGGATTATTTATGAGTTCCACACGTTACCCTTGCTTGGACTAAAGAGAAAATATCAAATCAACAAAATTCAGTAAAGCCAGCAACAAATACAGGAAAATCGGCCAACTATTCCCTCTACATGCAAATGCCCATTGTGGTTGCTTTTGATTCTACCTTGGCTTGATTCCATGACCTTTTAATGATATTCACTGAATCCACGAAGTGTTGGATCCATTCCATATCGCCTGGAGTTCATATTTACACGAAAACAGCTACTCGGGTCTGTATCGACCTCCACCACTTGGATGCTTAAAACAGGCTTTGTATCTTCAGGTATGGACAAGCCCTTTTGAAAATTGATAACTTCCTGTATAAAGGTAGCCAGGTTTTCCTTAAATTTCTTGGCTTGAGCCCTAGTGATCATCCCAGACTTTATCCGTATTGGATTAGAACCAAGTGGGTAGTCGGTTGTGAGGGCACGGGCAGATTCTCATCATTCTCCTCCTTTTGAAAGGATTTGCTCTCAAATCAAAATCATCACCTGTAGCAAAAGGAGATAAGTCAGCAACACTAAATGTAGCACTAACATTATACTCACCTGGTAAGTCAAGTTTGTAAGCATTTTCATCAATCCGCTCCAAAACTTGAAAGGGTCCATCACCACGCGGCATAAGCTTTGACTTTCTTTGCTAGGGAAACCTCTCATTTAAATGTAACCAAATGCAATCTCTTGGATTAAACACTATTAGAACAAATCTTATAAACACCAATTTATTTTTATAGAAATCACACTTTTTAAAGTTAGTAAATAATCTCTTCCAAATTTTCAAATTTCCACTAGGTAAAGCTCTTAACAATGCAGATAAAATTCTATACAACAAAAGTATCTTTAAATAAGAATCTTTATAAATTATGACCAGCAATGGTTCTTACTCAAAATTACTTTGTTAACATCTCCAAAGCTAAGATAAATTTTTTTATTTTTCTTCTCTTTCCTCTCTCTTTCTTTTTCTCTCACGACCATTGCTTTCTTTCCTTCACTCACAGATTTCTCACTATTCCTCTCGACTTTCTCAAGTTTCTTTTCACTCTTGGGTTTGCCTTGGTTTTTCCACTTAATTTAAGTTCTAGAAATCTTACTTGGTTGATCATGTTCGGCCTTGCCTCCTTGAATGGGTGTTGAAGCCGTAGGTGCCACACTTGTCTTTTCTTTGAGCTTTTTGGCCTCCTACCTTTGTTGTATTTGAAGTTGGTATCTAAATACCTCTTTGGGAGTCAATGATTCCAGCTTGACCTTTTTACCTTCAAATCTAGAAAAAATAGCATTCTCTTAACCATAATGTATAGTATATTTATCAAACTTTCCATGGTCTACCTAATAAAATATGTCCGACATGCATAGGCACAACATTACACAAACCAACATCCACATATTTATCAATGCTGAATTTTACTTTGACTTGTTTATTTACTTTCATATCACTACTATCATTAGGTCATTGTAATCTATATGGTTTAGGATGTTTAATTGTTGCTAAGCCTAATTTTTTCACCATAACATTACTAATTACATTTGCAAGACTTCCACTATAAATTATCATACTATAAATTTTACCTTGGATTTCATAACGAGTGTGGAAGATGTTCTTTTTTTGTATTTGATCCTCATCCTTGTATACAGTCAACACTCTCCTTGCCACCAAGCTCAATTTGGAATTTGAAGCCTTTAGGGTTTCGGCTTCATCTTCAATTTCTTCCTCTTCATGCTCGGACTCAATTTCAGCTTCACCACTATCGGAATCCAACTCACTATTGTCCTTCAACACCATGATTCTTTGGTTTGGGCATTGGTTGGCAATATGTCTTGAGCCATGGCACTTAAAGCCAACAATATCTCTAGTTCTTGAAGGTTTAGGATCAGATTTACCTTCATTCCTTGGTGCTTGGACAGATTCGATCTGAGCCTCCCTTTTTGGTCGGTTGGTGCTTTCATCACCAAGCTTTGGTTTTGGCTTGTAGTCATATGTGGGATTGCTTCTCCAAACTCTTGGATTTGACCTCACACTATTTGATACTCCTCCAAACTATGTATTTGTGCCCCTCCTCTTGAATTGATTCTCAAGTTTGATAGCCACATGTAACATCTCTTCCAATTCCGTGCCATGGTTGCTTCTCTTTCTTCATTCATGCTCAATCTCATCATGAGAATCTCCATCTCCTTGTAATAATCCTCCATGGACCTACTACCTTGTGATAATGATTGGAGCCTTTGATGCAGCAACCTATGGTAATGAGTCAGTACAAATCGCTTCCTCATGGCACCTTCCATTTTTCGCCAAGTAGTGATGGGTTCATCTCCAACTTTTCTTCGGGTACTTTGCTCATTTGTCCACCATTGGATGCATAATGACCAAATTCCAAAGCTACTAATCTAACTTTCTTAGCCTCTGAAAAGTTGTGATAATCGAAGATCATCTACATACACTCCTCCCACTCTAAGTATGCCTCTGGATAACTTTTTCCCATGAAAGGTGGTATGTTTACCTTAATATATCAAAGATCATCATCCTTATTCCCTACTGGTCTCCCATGGATAGGCCTTCCTTGGTGTGCAAAAATATCATCAACTTCCTCTTCAAAATCATCTCCAAGTTACCTTCCCTGAATTCTTCTCTAGGTTGACCACGACCTCCTCGACCTCGACCTCAGCCACCATGTCCATCTAACCTTGGATTTGGCCCACCGTGTGATGTTTCTAACCTGTCCATCCTTTGATCCAGGTGATCAAAGTGAGCATTCATCCGCTGTAATTGCTCCATTACCGCCATCATGTCCGTGTGCTCACCTCCACTCCCCGAAGCTCGGGAATCATCTTTGAATCCTACGGATTCCTCTTCATTAATTCTTAATGGTGCATCTCCTCTTCTCAACCTTGAATCTGCCATGTTAGTATGAATAACATAAAAATAAAATAGAACCTCACAAAATCACTCTCTTATATGTTTCACTCAAACAAGGTCTTAACACTCGTGTTTGTACACTAGTTTTGGCTTTTGACCCTTTTTTAAGTTCACACACTCTTGTATTTTTCCACTTATAGAATTAACTCAAAGTTCTAATTAAAACATACTTAAACAGCAACTAGATCACAAGTATACCTTAATTTAAACTTATCAATAAAACAGCAACTAAATCAAATAAATATCGAGGTGGAATGAAAATACATATTCTCTGCTTTTCTAAGCAAAAACAAGGTAAATCAATAAGCAAATTTTGGGAATGAATTAAAAACTGCCCAGAATATTAATGAAGCAATAATTCAAGGAATAAATATATAGAAAGAAATTCACAGACAAACAAGAATCAAATTGAACAAAAATATAGGATAGTTGTTGGTTGTTGTTCTTTGTAATTCAAGATATTGTATCAAATCTTTTAACTAATTTTAATCCAATTAATTTTTAGCACTCAAAGATTCAAATTTCCAGCAGCAATATAAAATTCCAGCAACTCTAAATATCACAATTTTCCAGCAAACAAATTTCGAACTCCAAATTCAACAAGTCGGCCTTTTGTGCATTTTTTTTTTAATTATTCTGCTTTTGGCTTTTTTTTTTATATCTATTTTTTTTAAATCACAAATAGAACAATGCAACACAATTCCCAGCAGTACCAAAACAACATAAACAGCAACTTAAACTCCAACAAAAATCAAACCAGTGACCACAAATTACAAATTGGCAAATTTTGTGAATTTGTATATGTTGCCATAAATCCTCCTTTTTTTTCTTCTTTTTTTTCTTTTTTTTTTATTATATAAATTCACTCACAGAACTCAAAAACAACTCCCATAGCAAGAATCAACAACAAAAATTGCAATACCAACACCAAAATTCCACCAAACCTGAGACCTCACTCCAATAATAACAAATTGCACAATTTTTAGGTTTTTATGCAATATGCTTTCAAAACTCTCTCTTTTTTTTTTTATAATATATGAATGCAATTTATTAAGATTAAAATACAAAGAAAAATCAACAATAAACCAAATTGACAAGAACAATGATGAAAAACAACAAACAAACTAGAAAGCAAAAGTACGGTAAAACAAGGAAACATAATTGGACTAGGAAACAAATTGTTTTTATTTTATTTTTTATTTTTTTTAGGATGCAGAACATGTAGGATATGAAACAATCTTAACCTAATATTAAAATTTCAGATTAACACAAAAAAATAATGCAAATATGATAGATCAAACCTAAACAAAATTCGACTCTGATACCAAATAATACAAACCTAGGTTGACTCGTGCCTAAACCCGTATTATATTAACCCGGATCTCAATTAAGTTCAAGTTTTTATGGGAAAACCTTAACCCCTAACCAACTTGTGATTAGAAACTTTGGTATAATGAAGACACTGCAATAGGTTATGGAAGCCCTATTAATAAGTTAAAACTAAAACACTCACTCTCTAATGATGTTTTAGGTGTTCAACGAGAACTAAGAGAATTCTATCTCACAATTAATTTTCTGAATAATATTGAAGCTGCATTCTCCTTGAAAAATAATCCATAAATAGGTTAAAATCATAAAATAATAAACCCTAAAAAGTTTAGACAAAACTGGCCAAGCATTGTTAATTTCCTAATGGGGCCGAAATTCCTTCCCTTTCCTAATTCTAATTTGATTAATTAATTCCTTTATTTGAAATAGGAATTAATTAATTTACAATGGAAATAATAAAACAATAACTTTTCTAAGTCAAATTGTTGAGAAAATAAAGACATAGAAACCAAATTAAAGACTAATTTTCTAAAACAAAAAGTGAAAATCAAATTAGGAAACTAGTTGACGAGTTTGACCACTAAGCTAACTTTGACCAAATTCTAGCTTGTAAAGGCTCCAAATCAACTCTCATATGCCATGTAGGATGCTAAATAGGATTATTTATGAGTCGCACATGTTACCCTTGCTTGGAATATAGAGAATATCAAATCAACAAAATTCAGTAAAGCCATAAACAAATACAGGAAAATCGGCCAACTATTCCCTCTATGCGCAAATGCCCATTGTGGTTGCTTTTGATTCTACCTTGGCTTGATTCCATGACCTTTTAATGATATTCACTGAGTCCATGAAGTGTTGGATCCATTCCATGCCACCTGGAGTCCATATTTACACGAAAACAGCTACCCGGGTCCGTATTGGCCTCCATCACTTGTATGCTTAAAACAGGCTTTGTATCTTTAGGTATGGACAAGCCCTTTTGAGAATTGATAACTTCCTATATAAAGGCAGCCAGGTTGTCCTTAAATTTCTTGGCTTGAGCCCTAGTGATCGGTCCAAACTTCATTTGTATTGGATCAGCACCCTAGCAGGTAGTCGGTTGTGCGGGCACAGGCAGATTCTCATCAGGTTGGGGGGACGTGTGGGTCAAACTATTACGATTGAAAAATGATGAACACATCGAAAAACCATGGCTCACCATTGTAGGCATTGGAGGCCAATCTGGGCATTTCGATGGTAGCTTGCCATGAAATTCCACGGTTGTAGTCCTCATCAAGTGAACTTCTTGGAAAAATGGCCAAACGACGATGACTTGGTTTGTGTCTTAAATGGGACCGCAAACAATTTGGGTCAAGTTCCATCGGTGTTGGACAATTCTCAAAGGTTTGAGGACTTTTAGGACATTTTTTATTTGTTTACTGTTTAACACGTTTTCCCACATATATACAAGGCCTTGGATCACTAACAAATGAAAATCGAGGATTAGTTTGGATATTGATATAATATTGATGTTTAAATCTTTCTAAAACCATAATTTTTTTAACTATAACTCAAAATTTGGCATACTGCCAGTCTATGAACTCATATCGACGTGCTCTATACAATAATACATCGGTTAAACCAAAAGCTTGACCATAAAAAAGTCAATCTGGGATCCATATATGGTGTACTTGATCAAACCCAATCAAACTTGTACAATAGGGGTATTTTGGTACAAGTTGTTATAACTTACTTCCCTTTAAAAAAACTTTCATTCAATTCATACCTTAGTTTTGGAAGAGGTGAGGATACTGACTTCGCCTTTGATCTTCTCACTCCCAAGTTACCTTTTTAACTAAGTGATTCCACCAAAGGACCTTCATTGAAGAAATGGTCTTGTTGCGAAGCTTTTTCTCTTCCTTATCCAAAATCTGTACTGGTTGCTCCTCATAGGACAAGTTGTCCCTCAACTCAATCTTTGGTGCCTCCAACACATATGATGGGTTTGAAATACACTTGCAGAGAATGGAGATGTGGAATACATCATGACTCGAGAAAGCTCCCCCAGTAAGTCTAGATTATAAATCACTAGACCTATTCTCTTGACTATCTTATATGGTCCAATGTCCCGAGGACTTAGCTTTACTCATTTTCCAAAGCATGCCATGCCCTTAAAGAAAGAGCTTTAGGAATACTCGATTACCAACCTCAAACTTAAGATCCCTTCTACTTACATCTATGTAGCTCTTTTGCCTGTCCTATACTGCTTTCAACCTGGCTTATATGACACTGAGGTTGTCTATCATTCCTTATACAATATTAAGAAATAGAAGTTTCCTTTCACCCATCTTGTGCCAATATAATGGGGTTCGAAATTGCTTCCCATATAATGCCTTATAAGGTGATCTATGAATGCTCAAGTGATAACTATTGTTATTAGTGAATTCTGCCAAAGGTAGCTACTCATTCCAATCTCCCTTGAACTGTAGTACACATGATCTCACCATGTCCTCCAATGTCTAAATAGTTCTCTCCAATTGCCCATCATTCTGGGGGTAAAAAGTGGTATTCAAATTCAACTTGACACCTAGTTTCTTCATTATCTATGCCAAAATCTCGATGTGATCTGTGCATCTCTGTTAGATACAATCGATACTAGCACCTCATGCAAACTCACTATAGGATTCATAAAGAGTTCTACTTATTTTTAAAGAGAAACCTCTCACGAATTGGTAGGAAGGGTGCAGATTTGGTGAGTCAATCCATTGTCACCTAAGTACCATCATGTTTCTGGATTGTTGGATGAAGGATGAATACAAAATCCATAGTAATGTGCTCGCACTTTCATCCTGGGATGGGTAAAGGCTGTAGAAGTCCAGAAGACTTTTTTCTCTATGCCTTCACTTACTGGAAAATAAAACACTTAGATACATATTCAACAATTTCTCTTTTCATCCTTACTCACAAAAAAATACTATTTTAGGGTACACATCTTGGTACTACCAGAATGCATAGCATAGGAAGAACTATGAACTTCTTTCAATATTTTCCTTTTTAAGTCTATATTGGTTGGAACATAGAGCTATTACCAATCACCAAGGCTCTATCACCTCTAATATTGAACTCTAGATTCCCTTTTATTCAACTTTCCTTCTCATTCTTATCAAGGGTCTTCAAATTAGGCCTCGAGAACACAATCCACAAGTATTGGTCATAGATGTAAGCTAGCAAAAAGTGCGTTTGAAATATGCATCCACAAATCAATACCCAAAACTCTCAACTCAACCAAGCTCACCTTTGGAAAAAACAAATGCCACTGTGTAAACCTTTGAGGATTCACTTCCAACTCTAATAGAATAATACCACAACTAAAGTATAGAACAAACTCTAATATCTCTACAAATAATCCAGAATGAGAACCAATTTATGGTAGAGTGATAAAAAACAAATCCACTAAAACCTTAGTAGTAGTAAGAGGAAACTAGAAAATTCCTAAATGAAATAAGAACATATCCTCCAATATTAGTTCCAAAGTCATCTCATAATCATCAATACCACTTTTGCTTGAGTCATAACTCTCACAATTTGTAACTAACTCCAAAATCCATTCATCAAATCAAAAGGAAAGTTTAGAACTTAAGTTTAATTTCCTTGAACCAATACCAGTGACACAAAGTTAAAACTGAGATTGTTCTTGTTGCCTTCGACCACACTTTTAGTACTTGCAAGTATAAGATCCATGATTCTCATTGATTATTCAATTTTCTTAACCTCGACAATCATCATTTTTTTGCCAAATTCATCAAAGTCATAAATAAAAAATTCTCATACTTATTCTAATAGAAGACCTTAGATTGCTTATAAAGCCTATCATAATCTTTGAGATTTCAACACCAAGGAGTAAGAACCTAAAAGATCAAGTCTGAGTCCTCCTATTGTCCCCATATCATTCTTGAGAAGACCTCAATTTCTTCCAATTTCAAATAGACTCTAAGAATTCCTAATTTAACCAATAAAGAAAATTAAATTTTACTTCCAATATCACAACCAAATACTATGAACTAATTACTAGTTCCTCAAACCATAAAAAAACATTCATCACTTTTTTATATTTATACTATGCCCCAAAAATAATATACCTTAGAATATTAAGTTATCACCAAAAATATCAACCACCTTAGATCCATAAAATATTGTCAATGCAAAACCCTTAATCTCTAAAAAAATATATATATATCAAAACCAATATCTAAAACCATACCAAAGGCAAAAGCCACAAAACCAACTTATGAAATTTCCAACTTAATTATCAACAACTTATCCCACATAAGATTACCAAAGTACATCAACCATTCTTGGTCTATGCTAACTTTTAATATCAAGGTCTTAATTTCTAAGAAAAAGATAACATATCCATGAACAAAGCCAACTCGAAATGCACAATCCTAATAACTATACTTCAATGTAACATCTAAGCTTAAAGGTTCTTAAAGAATCTAAACCACCTTGATCTCCCAGTCGCCACTGGTAAACTTGCTTTCCTTTCATACTTTAGTCGGCCAAGGTGTTTCTAAGGTTCTTTACTTCTATACGTCATTAGCCAAGTGATATAGAGAAATAGATAGCTCAGTCTGATGATCGCCCCCATTAACTGGTACCTCTGCTTGAGGGTGTTGATTGTACTTTACTGCTAGATGAAATTATACTAGTCTATATTGATAGGTTTACCTATCTTTCAACCTTTAGCTTGCTGATGAGAAAACCTAGATTCATGAACCCTTATATTGTTATATGCCGAAAGAGGATACCATTAAAGTGGTCGAACTGTCTATAGAAGAAGCTTCCTTCAATTCTTAAGGTCCTCTATGATATCTATGACAATTGCCACATGCAACTTAAAAATTGCCCCCATATTATGACCTTTGGAGCTGACTACAATCATTGTTTATTGATTATTAATTCAAGCTCTGACTATGACCCCTCGTGTGAGTTACATCGACTTTAGAATAATGTGTTTCTCTGTCAATAGGACATCCATCACCTATTGTGGCATCTTCACCATATACCAAGGTTTCTAATCACAGATTGAAAAGGGTTTAAGGTGAGCATAAGAACTTAAACTTAATTTTTTGATGACTAATATAATACGGGTTTTAGGTGTGTGTCGACTTAGGTTCGTATCATTTAGTATCAAGGCCGAATTTTGTTCAGGTTTGGTATATCTTTATTTGCTTATTTGTTTCTGTGTTAATCTACAATTTTAGCATTAGGTTAAGGTTGCATCTACTCTACACATTCAGCGTATAAAAAAAAAAAAATTCCTAGTCAAATTAGGTTTCCTTGTTTTACCATATTTTTTGCTTCCTAGTTTGTTGGTTGTTTTTCATCATTGTTCTTGATAATTTGGTTATTTGTTGATTGTTCTTTGCTATTTTGATCTTAGTTATTTGCATTCATATAGTCAAAAAAAAAAAAAAGGGAGGAAAAGAGGATTTGCAGCAACAAATTACGATTCACAAAAAATTGCAAATTTGTATTTTGTGATCTCGGGTTTTAGGTTTTGTTGTCATTAAAGTTGCCGATTTTGCTTAGTTTGGTATTTCTGGAAATTGTTTTGGTATTATTCTATTTGTAATAAAAAAAAAAAGCCGAGTATAAAAAAAAAAATGCAGAAAAGACCGGTTTGTTGAATTTAGAGTTTGAAATTTGTTTGAATTGGAAAATTTGAAATTGTGATATTTGGAGTTGTTGGAATTATCTATTGTTGCTGGTTATTTGAAATTTGAGTGCTAAATTTAATTGGATTAAACTTGGTTAAAGGAATTGAGACAAAACTTAAATTAAAAGAACAACAACCAACAACTATTCCTTGTTTTTGTTCAAATTGTTCTTGATCATTGTTTAAATCTCTTTACTAAATTTTATTCTTGAATTATTGGTTTATTCATATTCTATCTAGATCTTTATTCACTCCAAAACTTTTCTTGTTGATTTACCTTGTTTTTGCTTAGAAAGGCCGAGACTAGGTTTTATCAATCCGCTCGGTAATTGATTACTTTTGCTTACTGTTTTGTTGATAAGTTTAAATTAAGGTACACTTGTGATCTAGTTGCTGTTTAAGTGTGTTTTAATTAGAACTTTGAGTTAATTCTTTGACTGAAAAAAGGCAAGAGCATGTGAGCTTAAAAGAGGGTTAAATATCGAAACTAGTGTGTAAATACAAGTGTCGAGATCTTATTTGTGTGAAATACGTGAGGGAGTGAATTTGGTGAGGATTTTTTGTATTATTTTTACAAACATGGTAGATTCAAGGATAAGGAGAGGAGATGGATCATTAAGAATTAATGAAGAAGAATCCATGGGATTCAAAGGTGATTTAAGAGCAATGGGAATTGAAGGGGAACATACTGACATGATGGCAATCATGGAACAACTCCAACGGATATATGCTCGCTTTGATCACCTAGATCAAAGATTGGACAGAGTGGAAAATTCTTAAGGTAGGTTGAATACAAGGTTTGATGCACATGGTGGTCGAGGTTGAGGTCGAGGTCGAGGAGGCTGAGGGCAATGTAGAAAGGAATTTAGGGAAGGTAATTTTGGAGACAACCTTGAAGAAGAAATTGATGATATTTTTGCACTCTAAGGAAGACCAATCTGTGGGAGACTAGCAAGGGAAAAGGATGATGATTAAGGTCAACAAACCACCTTTTATGGGAAAAAGTGATCTGGAGGCTTATCTAGAGTGGGAGGAGCGAATAGAGATGATATTTGATTGTCATAACTATTTGAAGGCTAAAAAGGTAAAATTGGCAGCCTTGAAATTTGGTCATTATGCACTCCAATGGTGGAAAATGAGCAAAGTACCTAAAGAAGAGTTGGAGATGAACCTATTACTACTTGGTGACAAATGAAAGGAGCCATGAGAAAGAGGTTTGTACCAAGTCATTACAATAGGTTGTTGCATCAAAGACTCCAATAAGTATCACAAGGTAGTAGGATCGTGGAGGATTACAACAAGGAGATGGAGATGCTCATGATAAGATTGAGCATGAATAAGGATAGAGAAGCAACCATGGCAAGATTTTTGGGTGGTTTGAACCACGAAATAGCCAACCAAGTGGAGCTTCAATAATATGTCGAATTAGAGGAGATGCTACATGCGGCTATCAAAATTGAAAATCAATTCAAGAGAGTGGGGAGGGGGGGTTTGGAGGCGCTACAAGCAGTGGGAGGAAAAATCCAAGCATTTGGAGAAGCAATCCTACATATGACAACAAGCTCAAAACCGAAGCTAGGTGATGAGAGCACCAATCGGCCAAAAAGGGAAGCCAAGGCTGAATCTGTTTTAAGCTCCAGGGACGAGGACACATTGCCAATCAATGCCTGAATAGGAGGATCATGGTGTTGAAAGGTAATGGAGACTTGGAATCCAAAAGTGAAGAAAGTGAGGCTGAAACCGAACTTGAAGAAGAAGAAATTGGAGGTGAGAAACATGAAGAATCCAAAACAATCAAGGCTTCAAGGGCTGAATTGAGCTTGGAGGCAAGAAAGGTTCTAACCGTATATAAAGATGAAGACTAAGTCCAAAGAGAGAATATCTTCCATACCCGATGTGAAATTCAAGGTAAAATTTGTAGTATGATAATTGATAGTGGGAGTGATGTAAATGTAATTAGTAATGTTGTGGTTGAAAAATTAGGCTTAGTAACAATTAAACATCCCGAACCATATAGATTACAATGGCTTAATAATAGTGGGGAAATGAAAGTAAACAAACAAGCCAAAGTAAAATTCAGCATTGACAAATATGTGGATGTTGTTTTGTGTGATGTTATGCCTATGCATGCCAGACATATTTTATTAGGTAGACCATGGCAATTTGATAAAGATACTATACATTTTGATTGAAAGAATGCTATTGTTTTTAGATTTAAAGGTAAAAAAGGTCAAGCTGGAACCATTGACTTTTAAGGAGGTATTTAGAGACCAACTTCAAATACAACAAATGAGAGTGGTCGAAAAGCTCAAAGAAGGAACTAGTGTGGCACCCACGGCTCCAACTCCTATCCAAGGGGGCAAGACCAAATAAGACCAACCAGGTAAGTGTTCTAAACTCAAACTTGAGGGAAAAGAAAAAGAGAAAGCCGAGAGAGTGAAAAGGGATGAAAAAGTCGAGAGTGGAAAAAAATTGGACAAAGCCGAGAATGAGAGTAAAGGTGAGATGGCTGAGAGAGAAAGAAAAAGTGAGGAAAGAGAAATAAAAAATAAAAATTTCTATCTTAGTTTTGGGGATGTTAATAAAGCAATTTTGAATAAGAAACCATTGCTGGGCATGATTTACCAAATGCATATTTAAATGAACAAGCTAATCACGAAGAACTTGAATTGCCAAGTTCTATTTCTTTTCTTTTGCAGGAACTTGATAATGTCTTTCCGGATGAAATTCCTAATGGTTGACCACCAATCTGAGGGATTGAACATCAAATTGATTTTGTGTCAGGAGCTACAATTCTTAATAGGCCTGCATATAGGAATAATCTCTAGGAGACAAAAGAGCTACAAAGGCAGGTAAGTGAGTTGCTTAACAAATGTTATATTGGTGATAGCATGAGTCCATGTGCTGTTTCTTTTTTATTAGTACCTAAGAAAGATGAATTATGGTGCATGTGTGTTGATTGTAGGGCTATTAATAACATAACTATTAAATATTGGCATCCAATTCCTAGGTTAGATGATATGTTAGATGAATTACATGGTACATGCACATTTACTAAAATTGATCTTAGGAGTGGATATTATCAAATTAGGATGAAAGAGGAAGATGAATGGAAAACCATATTAAAACTAAGTATGGATTATATGGGTGGTTAGTAATGCCTTTTGTTTTAACTAATGCACCTAGCACTTTTATGAGGTTAATGAACCATGTCATGCATCCATTCATTGGAAAATTTGTGGTTGTTTACTTTGATGATATTCTTATATATAGTAGAAATGTATATGATCATCTTAGGTTAGTTTTAGAAGAACATAGGAAAGAAAGATTGTATGCTAACTTCAAAAAGTGTGATTTTTGCCAAACTGAGCTTGTATTACTAGAATTTGTTGTGATAGTGTTTGACCCTGGAGATTGGGTATGGTTGGACTTAACAAAGGAGAGGTTTCCCAACCAAAGAAATATGCCGTGTGGTGATGGGCCTTTTCAAGTTTTGGAAAGGATTAATGAAAACGCTAACAAGCTTGACCCACCGAGTGAGTATAATGTGAGTGCTACATTTAGTGTTGCTTATTTATCTCCATTTGTTGCAGGTGATGACTTTGATTTAAGGGCAAATCCTTTTCAAGAGGAGGGGAATGATGAGAATCCGTTTGTACCCGCACAACCAACTACCCCGTTGGGGTGCTGATCTTATACAGTTGAAGACTGGGCCAATCACTATGGCATAAGCCAAGAGATTTAAGGAAAACCTGGCTGGCTTCATATAAGGAGTTATCAATTCTCAAAAGGACTTGTCAATACTCGAAGATTCAAAGCTTGTTTTATGCATCCAAGTGGTGGAGGCCGAGTTGGACCTGGGTAGTTATTTTAGTTCAATTACGGACTCCGGGCAGCATAAAATAGGTTCAACACTTCTTGAATTTAATTAATATCACTAAGGAAATGTTGGCCAGTTTTGCTGTTTTTGCCGCTGGCTTTGATGTATTTTGTTGGTTTGACATTTTTTCTTTGTTCTAATCAAAGGAAACATATGGGAATAATTATTAATCCTATTTGGCATCCTAAATGGCATATGGGAGCTGATTTGGAGCCTAATTGGCTAGAGATTGGATAAAGATAGCTTAGTTATCAATTAGTCAACTAGTTTCCTAATTTGAGTTTGATTTTTTGTTTTAGGAAACTATCTTTTATTTGGTTTTTATTTACTTATTTTCAGGACAAAGAAACTTAGGAAAGTTATTATTTTATTGTTTCCATGTAAATTAATTAATTCCTAATTCAAAATAAAGGAATTAATTAATCCAAATTAGTTTAGAAAAGTAGGTGAATTTCGGCCAACTCATTATTTCCTTATCTCATGGGCGGTTTTACCTAGCTAAATTAGGATTTATTGCTTTGTGAATTTAACCTATTTAAAGTCTATTTTTCAAGGGGAATGCACCTTTAATATTATTCAGAAATTTATTTGTGAGAAAAGAATTCTTTTTATTCTCTTTGAACGCCTAAAACACCATTAGAGAGTGAGTGTTTTAGTTTGACTTATCAATAGGACATCCATCACCTATTATGACGTCTTCAACATATACCAAGATTTCTAGTCACAGGTTGATTAGGGGTTGAAGTGACCATAAGAACTTAAACTTAATTTTTTGATTCCAGACTAATATAATACAGGTTTAGTATCATAATTTATTCCTTCCCACCTATAAATTAAATCATGCAAATTCATTAAGCGAATAATGTGGCGTGAGACATAACTATTTTCCAATCAATTATGCATTCATGTAAATCATTGTAGATCCATAATATTGTCATTTTCTAAGCTCAAATATTATTAAAATAATTTATTTCTTCCAGCCTATGAAAGCATTAAGCATACCAATGATTTATTAAACAAACATATTACGAAAATAAATAAAATTCAATATATATTAAAGAAATTAAACCTTCATAGTTAGGACTACGATGTAGCCCTAGCCATGAAAATTAGTTCATGGCAAACAGAAATTCAACATCTATAATTATATAAAAATAATAATAAGGTTCACAATTAAAGAGATAAGAGAAGATAATAAAAACTAGTGAAGAAATCTTTCAAAAGCTCTCCAAGTTGTGGCCTTCTTCTCCAAGCAAGCCCAAAATCTATGCCTTATTCAAGCTTTCCAACGAATCTCCTAAAATTCTAAAACTTTAGAATCTTAGAACCCTTAAAAGAACTTAAGAAACTCCCAAAATTTGGTTTGTTTCTATTCAAGCCTCCGAAAAGCTCTTAATTAACTTTCTAAACATGTATATCTATATTCGATGAAGTGGGAGCTATATATATAGGATCTTGGGAACCTATTTCTCTCTTTATTTTCAATATGAAAGTCTTGCAAGATACCTTTTTTAAGCCATCAAAAGGGTTGGACGAATTTCATGTGTAAAAAGGAAACTTAATATTACTTGCTTTCCATTACTTTCTTTTTCTTTAATTCCTTCTAAAAAAATAGTTGATTAGTCTAATTTACTTTTAATGAAGCATGTGACATGACATGTGCCTCATTAATGATAAATTAATCAATTATCACCACTTGTCCTAATCTTGGCCTTTGGATTACCTTGATTCCCTCTCTTAATCAATGGTGGAGATCTAACTAGAAATATTCCTTTTTATAAATTCTAAACTTTAAATGATGATATCTTTTTGGTCGCCTCGAAATCCAAAACTAATGTGACATTTGAAATCATCAGATCATGAGGATTCATATGACATACACTTCCACAATGAAATTTCCGATAGAATCTTTATAGAATCTTCAAAGAATCTTTTTGGAATCTTTTTAATTCTTGGTCCATTTGAGCTCTATTTTTGCTTCCCATCATAATTCGACCCAAGGAATCCATTTTTATGGTTGTTTTCTTGAAATTTTTCCTCCTTCACCTGGATTAAGAAAAATAGATAATTATATATCTTTCCATAACAAATTAGCATAAACTAACAAATATTAAGCTATAAATAAGGCATAAAATCATTAATATTTTAGGCCTAACGTAATCCAACTTCAATTTTTTTCAATTTGTCTAATTTTTATTTAAACACAGCCAAAGTTTATTCGATATTTAACTAATTGATCCAAAAATAAAAAATTTATCAAACAATACCAAAAATTTGCAAACTTTACATCAACAAAAAGCTCAAGAGATAAGGAATACATTGGTTCGCTCACCTTGATCCATGAGTGTCATCCATGGCCAAAAACTCATAAAAAAACTAGGTTAAGATTTTCCATTGATAGATCTTTCAAACCGTAAAGAATCTTAGCAAATCGAGTATGAGAATGGATTCAAAGGGTCCAAAAATAAAATGAGCAGGAGGAGAGGTATGGGTCAAACTGATATGGTTGAAAAATGAAGAAAATGTTAGGAAACTTTGGCTTGCTGTTCTAAGCATCAAGGGCCCGATCTGAGTGCATCCGACAGCGGCTTGTTGTGAAATTCCATGATTGCAATTACCATTGAGTGGGCTTCCTCTCTGTGTGGTGTGTGTAGATCAATTCGGTGGAAAAAAATAGCCAAATGGCTATGACCTAGTTTGGATGTTAAATGGGTCACGAATGGGCCTTGTCGGGTTCCACTAGTTTGGACGACTTTTTAGAGGTATGGGGGCTTTTTGGGCATTTATTGATTTGTTTATTGTTTGGCATGTTTTCCCACATATATATAGGGTCTTGGATCACTAATAGACGAAAATGTAGGACTAGGTTGGACACAAATATAGTACTAATGTTCAAGACTAACTTTTTAACTGTAACTTGGAGCTTTGTATGCTACCAATCTTTAAACTCATATTGATGTGCTCTATGCAATGGTACATCAATTAAACCAAAATCTTGACCATAGAAAAATTCAACCTAGTATCTACATATGGTATACTTGGTCAAACCGATCAAACTTATACAACATGGGTATTTTGGTAATGGTTGTTATAGAGATCACCTAATCAAGAACTAAATTTATGACCTAAGTCTTGAATCACCCAGGTCTAAACAAGTCCTAGTGTTGGGATCATTCGAAGGAGACCCATAAATGGGATCTCTGAATGGTGTTAGAACTTAGGACCACACGAACAACACTAGATCCCAAGTACTAGTGTTTTTCTAATGATCCTGAAATCTAATGTTGTTCAGACAATCCCAAATCTCAACTTTATTCGAACAATCATGGATCTTGATAGTATTCAGACGATCCTAAATCTAGATCTAAGGCTAAACATTCCGAAATATAAATTAACATTGATTTCATTTCTAAAACTTTTAAAGAAATACAAAATATTAAAAAAGATCATTATAAATATAAACCAAAAGCATGAATGGTTGCTTTATATATATATATATATACATATAATTTTTATATGTTGCTTGTTAGGTATGCACCATAATGTATGTGCCCAACATTAGGTAGCATGGTGCTTGATGCTAGATGCTCACGTTATAGTGCATACCTGCTTTATGCCATCAAAGAGTTGTATATATATAGATAACAAACCAAAAACAAAATCCAAATACCAAAAATAATAAACGAACAGGTTACCATCCAATAACTAAACTATCACGTCATTTGATAAATAAATTTTAATTAACTTAATGGTAATTTCTTTGTTACGTTTGAGAGGTCTTCAATTCATTGGTCGGGAAAATTGGCAACTGTCCATATTCAAGGGAGGGTTAGTTTTGTTTGCATGCATAATTAACATAATTTTTACAAGGCAAACCTAAGGATTTTGTTGGATAAGAAAAAAAACAAAATGTCCCCTGGGATTTTGGCTATAACTTTTATCCTTTCTTTTTTTTTTTCTTTTCTTTTTTTTTTTTTTGGTAAATAACTATTTTCCTATCTTATGGGATGATTTTGATAATAAATTAATGTATTAATAATTCTAGGCTTACCAAAAGATTCGCCAAATTTATTTACGAAAATGATCTGTCAACATTTAATTATTATTTTTTAATTCACTTATCCATTTAAAAGTTAACTTTTCATATTTAGGTTATATGAAAATGCCGACCAATAGCATTTTAACACATGCCATTTAATAAATAAATTTGATGAACATTTTGGTACATGTTATATTAGTTTTAGGCCTACTGATCCCTCTGCATTAAATTGTTCTCTAAAATGCGATCCACTAAACCCACATAACCATTTTTTATACCAAGAAGAAAAACATATAACCATGTGAAATGTATATTGTATCCACGACTCTTTAAGTAAATTTTGTTTCAACCCTTGTTTTATTATAATTTATTTAGATTCCATAATTTTGAAAAACATTATTTATCTTGTTTTAGTTTCTTTTATATTTTTCCAATAAGTTTTTACAATTAAAAGCCACAAAAAAGTTAAAAATTAATATTTTATAATCGAATAATGCAGTAAGAATAAATTATGACATTTATAGTTAAAATTTACTGTTAACAATTGATGGACAAAATCTAAACAATACTTTTCCAAAAACATAAAATCTATCTGTAATTAAAACAAAACTAAAGAAATCTAAATTAAATTTTCCCTAATACAAAGTTATGCTACAAAGTTACCAAAAACTTTTTATGTTACTTTAATTAAAACAAACATCACTGCCACTAACCTATGTGGTCACTCTAAAGGAAAAGTTTATAATTAAGTAATTATATATACGTTGTGCACGAGAGACTTGAAAAGAGTATTGTCATCACTTTATAAATATTAAAATATTTGTTAATCCTACCACTTAAGCATTTAAACTTTATATTGCGGTCATTCGGTGTAGTTGCTGATGTGTAAAATCAACTCGCAAATACACGAATCGTTTTAAGTAATAAAATGGGAAAATAGGGTTGTCGTACCCAACGGATTAAGAATTAAGTAATAAAGATAATTAGGATTTGGTAAAATTTGAACTAACAATTAATATGGCAATTGAAAATTAAATAAACTAAATTAAACAAAAGTAATAAATTAAAATAAGATTAATTTCAAGTAAGAGAGTGAATTTAATAATTATGAACGCTAGAGTATTTGATTTCACTACTAAATATTCCAATTTAATTATTTAAATATGTGGATTTAATTAATTAGTAATTTTGTTAACCATACTTAATCACAAAATTAATCAAAAGTAGTTTCCACTCATAGTTGATAATATTTACATAACCTAATTTATTTTTTCCGGCTAATAAATTAAATCATGCAAATTCATTAAGTATAGATTAAGCAAATAATATGGCATGAGACATAACTACTTTCCAATCAATTATGCATTCATGTAAATCATTATAGATCCATAATATTATCCTTTTCCAAGCTCAAATATTATTAAAATCATTCATTCCTTGCGGTCTATGAAAGCATTAAGCGTACCAATGATTTATTAACAAAATATATTACTAATTAAATAAAATTCATCATATATTAAAGTAATTAAACATTCATAGTTAGGGCTACATCATAGACCTAACTATGAAAATTAGTTCATGACAAAAATATGTTCAACATCCATAATTATTAAAAAAAAAAAATAAGGTTTATAATTAAAGAGATAAGAGAATAGAATAAAAATTATTGAAGAAATTCTCCAAAAGCTCTCCGAGTCGTAGCCTTCTTCTCCAAGCAAGCCCACATCTCTACCTTTTCCAAACTCTCTAACTGTTCTCCCAAAACTCTAAGACTTTAAAAACCTAGAACCCTTAAAAGAATCTAAGAAATTTCCAAAATTTTGTTGTTTCTATTTAAGCCTCCTAAAAGCTCTTAAATAACTATCTAAACTTGAATATCTTTTTTCAATGAAGTGGGGGCTATATATATAGGACCTTGGGAACCTTTTTCTCTCTTTATGTTCAATGTGGGAGTCTTGCAAGATATCTTTTTTAAGCCATCAAAAGGGTTAGACGAATTTTATATTGTAAAAAAGAAAGTTGATATTACTTGCTCTCCACTACGTTTCTTTTCTTTAATTCCTTCTAAAAAGAAATATTTAATTAGTCTAATTTATCTTTAATGAAGCATATGACATGACATGTGCCTCAATAATGATAAATTAAATAATTATCGCCACTTGTCCTAATCTTGGCTCTTGGATTGCCTTGATTCCCTCTCTTAATCAATAGTGAATGTCTAATTAGAATTTTCCTTTTTATAAATTCCAAATTTCAAATGATGATATCTTTTTGCTCGTACCTCGAAATCTAAAAATAATGTGATATTTGAAATCATCAGATCATGAGAATTCATATGACATCCACTTCGACTATGAAATTCCTGACAAAATCTTTATGGAATCTTTTTAATGCTTGGTCCGTTTGAGCTCTATTCTTACTTCCCTCCATAATTCGACCCAAGGAATCCATTTTTATGGTTGTTTTGTTGAAATTCTTCCACCTTCACCTAGATTAAGAAAGATAGATAATTAAGTATCTTTCCATAATAATTAACACAAACTAAGAAATATTAAGTTAATATGGCATAAAATCATCAATATTTTAGACCTATTAATCGCCTTGCAAATTTTGTAAATAATTTTGTTAGTCTCAATCAAGTTAGCAAACTTTTCTTTTTTATTTTCTTTCTTGTTTTCTTTTTTGAACATTTACAATACTTTCCCTTTTATTTCAGTTGTTTCGAACATATAAGCTCCAACCATAGAATTATTATTCATGTGTAAATGATATATCATGTTATTTGTATGTATCGATGTATGTATTAAGGATTATTTAATTTTCTATGGAACCTTCTTTAAATTATGGGCCCAACTTTTGGTTCATCCTTAATGAGAAGTAGAACATCTAGAAAGACCATAAAGAATAATGATATGATCCCAATATCAAGTTTCAAAGAAAAGACCTACTACTTGGCCATATATATATGACATTTATAAATGTATACACATAGAAATCTATTATCTAAAAATTTTCGTTCGGAATTTTCTGGGACAAGTCACACTAGATGTGTTGTAAATTTGTCCTAGACAATTTTACTTTTTATTTACATAATACATATATATATATATATATATATATATATATGTATGTTTAGAATACCACTTTTAGTTCCCATAGAATTCCAATCCTTAAAAGTTCATGGAGAATTTCAATAAGAGTCTTGTTTTCAATTTTCTAACCCTTACAACCAGTATTATAAGCTTTTGCAATGGAAATTTAGATGTTCTTTATAAAGCAAGTGAAAGGCAAGCTCCTTTTAGGATCAAGCAAGATCTTAAGGACCCTATCAATCTTCTTTCCACATGGAATGCAAAAGGAGATTGTTGCATGTGGACTGGTGTTACTTGTGACAACTTAACTTATCATGTTCTTGAACTTCACCTTAGTTTTCCATACTCTACATCCGAAATGCATACTATGAAACTCAAATATTGGTGATAAGCTTAGTCATTCTTTGCTCAATTTAAAGCATCTCAAATATTTAGACCTGAGTTGCAACAATTTCCAATGGGATCCATATTCTTGGATTCATTGCCTCTCTCACAAACTTAAAATACTTTAAAATCTTAGGAGCTGGGTTTGGACGGACAATCCCTTCATTAGGGAATCTCTCGAGTCTTCGTTATTTCAATCTCGAAAGTGATGATGGACCAAGACTAAGGCTCGAGGTTGAGTAACATCCATTGGATAACCAACCTTCTTTGCCACAATACCTAGACATAAA
Source organism: Ziziphus jujuba (assembly GCF_031755915.1). Taxonomy (NCBI): domain Eukaryota; kingdom Viridiplantae; phylum Streptophyta; class Magnoliopsida; order Rosales; family Rhamnaceae; genus Ziziphus; species Ziziphus jujuba. Next base: position 29,292,746 of record NC_083379.1, read on the forward strand.
TGGAGTTTATCTTAGCAAAGCATTGGGATTGGTTGCAAGTCAATAACTAGCTTCCATCATTTTCCACCTCTATCTTTCAAAAACTTCACTTCATTGGCAACCCTTATCTTTTCTCTAATACATTCAACTTTTTGATTCCCATTTGGGTATTCAATCTCAAGAGTATATTTTCTTTCATCTCACAAATTGTGGTATTAATGGTCTGATCCCTAATGCTACACCACAACCTCTCTTAGGGTTATTGATTTCTCATACAATTCTATTAGTTCTTTGATGCTAGAATGGCTTTATAAACAAAAAGACCTTAACTTCCTTTACCTAAGATATAATTATTTGGAAGGACCAAATCTAATTGGTCTTTTCCAACAAGACTCAGCTTAAAGGTCTTTCTATGTCTTACAATTCATCCAATTCTACATTCCCTGAACGGCTGTGCAACTTTAAGCACTTTGAGTTCATTGTTCTTGGTTAAAATTCCTTGGAGAGTGAAATCCCTAGATGCATCTAAAACTTGACATCAATGGTTAGTCTTGACTTGTCCAACAACCAATTTTCAAGGAAAATACCAAATTGGCTAGGAAAATTTTGTAGACTAAAGAATATTTTTCTTTCTAATAATGAGTTTAGTTGAAACATATCAAAAACTTGAATAATTGATTAAGTTGCAGTGTAAATTCATTAGAGTTTTTACTTTTAGACACTAATAAGTTCTCTAATGAAATACTAACAGATCAGCTTTTCCAGTTTAAAATTTTATTCTTTCTTGGCCCTTTAAAGAACTTAATTTGAAGTCCTTTTCCAACATCCATGTGAAAATTGTTCTACTTAAAATAATTAGATCTCTTTTCCAATCAATTAAATGGAAGTCTTTATAACAGTTGTGGCTAACTTTTAAAGCTAAAAATAGCAGATTAACCTCATAATTTGTTAAAAGTTGTTCTTTTTGAACAACATTTCATTAATATTATAATAGTAAAATTCTTATATGTACATGGAAATTCACTAGCTCTAAGAACTAGTTGAAGTTGGCATCCTCCTTTTCAACTTGTTTATTTGTATTTAAATTCTTGGCATTTAGGGCTAAAACGACCACAGTGGCTTCGAAGTTAATGATATTTGGAAGCGTAATAGATCTCTCATGCAAGAATTTTAAATACCATTCCCATTTGGTTTAACCACAATCAATTTCATGGGAGTTTCCCAATTCAATTTAACCTTTCTATACTTTAGTTCTATCCATTTAATGGTTCATTACCATATTTCTCTTTATAAATAGACATTCTAAATCTTTCTAATAACTTAGTTTCTAGTACTCTCTTCCACTTGTTTTGTAATAATAATGCTTCTTATATTCTTTCATATGTTTAATTAGGAAGCAATCTTCTTTTTGGAGAATTTCCTAATTGTTGGAAGGAATGGTTCAAGCTGCTAGTCTTAAGCTTACATAACAAGAAGTTTTCCTGGGCTATCCCTAGCTTTATGGATATTTGATGGATCTTCAATCACTAAACTCGTGCAACAATAATCTTTCTAAAAAATTACCTTCAACGCTACGCAATTGTACATTTTTGTTGAGTAACCTTGGTGGAAATGAATTTTTCAAAAAACTACCATCATGGATTGATTCAAGTTTAGAAGTATTGATGGTTCTCAACCTTTGTTCTAATGAATTTCAGGATCATAGGAAAAAAAAATTGAGGCTCATAAAGGTTAAGTAATTGTAGTTTAATTCCCTAAATCGTGTTCCTAGTAATGCATTTACCTAGGATTTCACCACAAGCAACAATTAAGCAAGTTCTAGAATTCGATTAATAATAAAGTACTTTAATTTATGCAAACCTTCTCCAAAATTTAATCTAAATCATGCATCATTGACTATGTGCTCAAAATTTATTGAAAATAACAACATGTGAATATAACTTTAGGTATTTAAGCATACATAAAAACATATCCACTATCTAAAAACCAATTTATTTTCAATCATAGTCTTATTATCGGTTCATTAAACTACTTAAGAAAATAACATAAAAATAAAAATTTTCCTCGATGTTTAAATCATAAAAATTGAGCAAAACACATTAAAAGTAAAAACAATTTTGGATTTTTCAAAAATTTTATGAAGAAAAATAAAAACCAAAACTAACATGTATAAAAAAAGTAAAAACACTTAAAAGACAAGATTTAAAAGATGCAAAGCATGGCTTTCACCTTCAAACTTAAAATGAACAATGCCCTAATTATGAAAAATATAAAATAACACAAAAGTAAGTGAAAGGTGAAGAATATTCCACTTTGCAGACATGGAATGCACCTTGAATTGTGAAAACTTGGGAAAAACCTACATTGTTCATTTTTCCTACACACTATGTGGCCAAAGAGAAGGGTAGGTGCCTGATGTGATTCCGCCCGAGGCCGCTCAACCGATAACTCGCTGGGGTGCTGACTCGACACGGATGAAGACTAGGCCAATCACAAGAGCTCAAATTAAGAGATTTAAGGACAACCTGAGAGTATTTATACAGAGGGTAATCAATCTCAATAGAGCTTGTCCATACTTGAAGATACAAAGCCTATTCGAAGCATCCAAGTGGTGGAAGCCGATACGGACCCGGGTGACGGTTTTGGTACATTTTTGGAGTCCGGGAAGCATGAAATAATGCCAATGCTTTATGGGTTCAATAAATATGCCTAAGAGGTCATGGAATCAAGTTAAAGCAGCCTCAAATGCAATAAAACAAGGCTTGTACAGACAGCATCAACAAGTTGGCCGAATTTGCTGTATTGCTTGCTGGCTTTACTGTATTTTACTGTATTAGCCTTTTCTTATTTTTCCAAGCATGGGCAACGTGTGGGACTTCATATTCAGATTATTTGGCATCCTAAAAAGAATCTAGAAGCTGATTTGAAGCTCAAAGAGGTCAAAGATTGATCAAAGTCAACTTGATAAAAAAGGCTAGCATTTTTAGTTTCCTAATTTGTTTTTACTTTTTGTTTTAGGAAACTACCATTACCTTTTGGCTTTTATTTATTTATTTTCTGGAAAAATAACTTTAGGAAGGTTTTTATTTTATTCTTTCCATTGTAAATTAATTAATTCCTAATTTAATATAAAGGAATTAATTAATCAAACTTAGATTAGGAAAGGAAGTATAGTTTCAGCCAACTAGGTTTCTTTATGTATGGTGGCTGGTTTTTCTTTATTTTTAGGGTTTTATTTCGTGGCTTTGTAGCCTATTTAAAGGCTTATTTTTCAATAAAAATACAACTTTGATTTGATTAAGTGAATACTTGTGAGATTAATTATCTCTTTGTTCTTTGAGAACACCTAAAACACCATTAGAGAATTGGTTGTTTTAGCTTGACTTATCAATAGGTTTTCCATCCCCTATTGTGGCATCTACATTATACCAAGGTTTCTAACCACAGGTTGGTTAGGGGTTGAGGTCCATTCCATTAGAACTTGAACTTAATTAAAGATCCGGGCTAATATAATACGGGTTTAGGAGCAGGTCGTCCTAGGTTCGTATCATTTGGTATCAGAGCTAAATTTTGTTCAGGTTTGATCTATCTTTATTTGCTTTATTTGTTTTTATGTTATTCTGCAATTTTAGCATTAGGTTAAGGTTGCATCCATCCCATACACGTTCTGCACCTTCAAAAAAAAAATAATAATAATAAAATTCATTCCTAGTTGAATTAGGTTTCCTAGTTTTATCGTATTTTTGTTTCCTAATTTGTTGGTTGTCTTTTATCATTGTTCTTGTTAATTTTTGTTTTTGTTGATTTTCCTTTTCTGTTTTAGTCTTAGATATTTGCATTCATATATTCAAAAAAAAAAAAAAAAGAAAAAAAAAAGAGTTTGCGGCAACATTTAAAAAAAAAAAAAAAAACTGCACATTTTGTTTATTTGGAGGTCACGGGTTTGGTGTTTGTTTTGGAGTTGGAATTGCAATTTTGGTAATTATTCTTGCTACTGCAGTTGTTTATGTTCTGTGAGTGAAAAAAAAAAAAAAAAAGAGGTAAAGCCGAATAAAAAAAAAAAAAACAAAAAAATATTTCGGTTTGTTGGAGTTTGATTTGTTTGCTGGAAATTTGTTGGAGCTGCTGGTTTTTGATTATTTATTCAATATTTGAGTTGCTGGGAAATTATTTTTTCTGCTGGATATTTGGATTTTGGGTGTTTAAATTTTTTGGATTAAAATTAGTTAAAGGAATTGATACAAAACTTGAATTACAAGAACAACAACCAACACTTTTCTCTATTTTTGTTCTCTTTGATTCTTGTTCGTATTTGAATTTCTTTTTCTGGAATTTTATTCTTGAACTCATAATCTACTACCATCTGGTGCAGTTTTCAAAAATTCCAACGTTTTCCCATTATTTTGTGTTTTCTTGTCTAGAAAGCCGAAAAATTAGGATTTGTTGGATTCTTTCGGTATTGCCTAGTTTTTGCTACTGTTTTGTTGATAAGTTTAATTAAAATATACTAGTGATCTAATTGCTGTTTTGTGGGTATTTTAATTAGAATTTTGAGATAATTCATTGAGTGGAAAAAAGGCAAGAGTGTGTGAGCTTAAAAGAGGGTAAAAGCCGAAACTAGTGTGCAAACACGAGTGTCGAGACCTTCTTTGAGTGAAACACGTGAGGGAGTGAATATTGTGAAGGTTTATTTTATTTTTTGCAGTATTTTACTAACATGGCAGATTCTAGAATAAGAAGAGGAGATCCACCCTTGAGGATCAATGAGGAAGAGTCCGTAGCATTCCATGGCAATGCCCGAGCTACCGGGAGCGGAGACCAAGTGGACATGAGAGCTATTTTGGAGTCAATACAGCGGGTTAGTGCTCAAGTTGAGCATGTGAATCAAAGGATGGGAAGGCTAGAAGTTTCCCAAGGAATTCCGAACACAAGAAATAGGCAAGAATTCCATGGAGGACGAGGCCGAGGACGAGGAGGTTGCGAGAGACCGAGAGAGGAATTTAATGAGGAGCCATTCGGTGGAGACCTTGAGGAAGGTATGAACAAAACTTTTGCGGTCCAAGATAGAGCTGGCCATGGAAGATATAGGAGGGAAGAAATAGATGACAATCTTAGCAATATCAAGATCAACATCCCACCATTCATGGGAAAAAGTGACCCCGAAGCATATTTGGAGTGGGAAGAAAAGATGGAGATGATATTTGACCGCCATAATTATTCAGAGGCTAAGAAGGTGAAATTGGCAGCAATGGAGTTTGGCCATTATGCACTCCAATGGTGGACCAATGAGCAAAATACCCGAAGGAGAGTTGGTGATGACTTGATTACTATATGGCGACAAATGAAAGGAGCCATGTGGAAGCGATTCGTACCATTACACTATCATAGGTTGCTGCATCAAAGACTTCAATCTTTATCTCAAGGACATGGATCCGTGGAGGATTATTACAAGGAGATGGAGATGCTTATGATGAGATTGAACTTGAATGAAGATAGGGAAGCAACTATGGCAAGGTTTCTTGGTGGTTTGAATCGTGAAATAGCCAATCAACTAGAATTGCAACAATATGTGGAATTGGAGGAGCTGTTGCATGTGGCTATTAAATTAGAGCATCAATTCAAGAGGAGGGGTGTAAGATCATGGTTTGGAGGTGTTTCCAACAGTGGAAGGTCCAATTCAAGTGGCTGGAGGAACAATCCCATCTATGAGAGCAAGCCAAAGCTGGAAGTCAAAGAAGAAAGCTCAAATTGGCCAAGGAAGGAGACTAGAACCGAATCTGTCCAAGCACCAAAGAATGAGGTAAAATTAGATCCTAAACCTTCTAGAACTCATGATGTTGTGTGTTTTAAGTGCCAGGGAGGAGGACACATTGCTAGCCAAAGATGTACTCACTTGACAATGTGGAAGATTTGAATAGTCATACCTTGAATAACTTTATTCCTCACTCCATCCAGAATTATATATGTTGGAATAAAAGTATGATGCTTTGGAAAGTCCTCGAATAAGTCATCCAGAGCAAAAGGATTCATTATTTGACAATCAACAATTAAGTAATTTCTTGCACATAATTCACATATTATACCTTAAACCTCAAATTTGCAACTCATTTAGATAAGGTAGCAAACTCCCTCTGTAACTCGATAAAAGTTTCATTTGGAGAACTAATTGGCACCACATAATCCCAATAAAGTTGATGACTATAAGCTTGATATTTCATAATCGTCCTAGAAAAAAGAATACTCACAAAATAAAGGTTAAAATTAATTGCAAGTTGATCAACCAAACAATTAAAATTAAACTTTAATATGCAAACTAAAACCGAAAATAATAAACATAAACAAAAGTTGAAAATAAGAAAAAATGTTCAAAGTACTACTAAGCCCAATTTGAATTAATATTAATGCCTTAATCCCATGCAACGATGCAAAAAACTTGATATGTAAAATCAATTCATAAGTGCAAGAATTGTTTCAAGTAATAAAAATGGAAAAATAGGTCCTACCTAAAGGATTAAGAGTTAAGTATTAAAAAGTAAAATTTGAAATAGCAATTTAAATGGCAATTGAAAATTAATTAAACTAAAATTCAACAAAAGAAATTAAAACTAAATCAATTTCAAGTAAAAGAGTGAGTTTGATAATTATGAACACTAATGTAACAACCCGTACCAAAATACCCTTGTTGTACAAGTTTGATCAGGTTTGACCAAGTGAATAGTATGTGAGTCCAAAGTTCACTTTTTCATGGTCAATATTTTTGGTTTGACTAAGGTACCATGGTGTAGAGCTCGACGATATGACTTCATAGACTTGTGGCATGTCAAATTCTGAGTTGCGGATAAATAGTTATGATTCTAAGAAGTTTTAAGTATCAGTTGTATATCAGTGTCCAAACTACTCCCTACTTTTTGTCTGTTAGTGACCCAAGACTCTATATAAGCCTCGATAAGTGTGTCAAATAGGAGACAAATCCAAAATATTCACTTTCTCCCCCAAACCCCGAGAAATTCCCCCCCAAAACCGTGGATCCGAACAGGTTCACTTTGAACCCATTTACCGTCGAACCATGTCTCCGCTGTTTTTGCCCATTCTGACCATCCACCATCTACACGCACCGGTCTAGGAGGAAGCTCACATAGGGGCGAGCTTGGCCATGAAATTTCATGGCGAACGGCAGTCGGACACATCCATATCGGGCCAGCGAAGCTCACGCCGACTAGCAAGGTTGGTCATCAATTTTTTCATGTTTTTCGACCATTCTAGGCCAACCCATACACCTATCCTACCATTTTTTGACCTTCTAAACTCATTTCCATGCTTCTTTTACCCAAATTCTTCACCATTTGAGAGATACAACAACGGGAAGTTTGGCCGAGACTTCAACCAAGTTTTTCGACCACTGAAGGAAATTTTGGACCAAGGTGAGCACGCCATTGTGTTTCTTATCTCTTGGGCTTTTTGTAGATATAAACTTTATGAATTTTGGATATTGTTTGATAATTTTTTTCCATTTTTGGGTCAATTAGTTAAATACTGGATAAATTGGGATTGTGTTTCGACAAAATTGGTCAGATTAGTTAAAATTGGAGTTAGATTAGTAAAATTATATATTATTAGGAACCATTAGAAGGTTCAATTTTGAAAGATTAGCGTTTGGGTGAAAAGCCCAAATTTTGAGTACCGAGTCCTAAGGGTATGTAGTATGATTAGACCGTTCGGTGTTCAATTTATGAAATTTTTAGTGGTATAAATTTTTTTAAGACATTTGATTTGTATAAGTGTCTTTCATTTAGTTATTGGAGTCTGAAAAATATTAAATTATAATTTATGATACAGTATCATTTGGAAAAGTATAAATGATCTTACTAGATTGTTTTAAAGATACTGTATTGGTTATTTTTAATTGATGTACCATATAGTACCAGTGTCTTGAATGAGTATCATATTATAGCGCGGGTGGTTTACCACGGTATCGTGAGGTTGGGTTTGTCCTGACGGTTTATTATTACCATGTACTGTGAGGTTGGGTTTATCCGACGGTTTATTATTGCCACTGTGCCGTGAGGTCGGGTTTATCCTATGGTTTATTATTGCCACAGTGCCGTGAAGTTAGTTTCACCCAACGATTTATTATTGCCATGGGCCGTGAGGTTGGGTACATCCCGAAGGTTTATTATTTCCATAGTACCTTTCGTATATTGAGAGTCGTGAGATGGGTGTATCCCATGGTTTATAGTTTGGTATATCGTATGGTACATTGTATAAGTTTTGAGTATATTGATGGATTTCAAATATGGTTGTTATTACTACACTTTCATAATTATTTCGTAAAATTGAGTTTATAATATTTTATGCTCAATATTTATATCTTGACTAAGATATTTTATAATAGTGCAATGATCATTCACTTTATACCGTTGGGCATGAATTTTATGATATTAAATTAGGGTACAAGTATGGGTTTTATGAAACGATTTTAAACGGAAAACTTTTCAAACGAGTGGAATAAGAGGTCTTGAGAGAAAGTTTTATGGAAATAAATTATTATTTTTCTGTTATACTATGCCACTCACTGAGATATCTTTACCTCACATTTTATTTGTTTTAACTTCGTTCCCCTAGGTCCAGCCAGTTAGTAGAAGTCTACCTCGCGCACCGCTCGTTACTTCATTCCTTCCACGACAGCAGTAGTATTTATCCTTTCTTTATTTTATCCTTATCTTTCTAGACTCATTTATTGCTTAGTTGTATTTCTAAACTTTGTTAACATTCTTAGAATGCTCTGGTATAGATATTGGACTTAGTAGAGACCATATTATAAACATATGTAGTTCTGGCCTGCGGTACAATAGGTCGGTTGTGGACTTTTGTACTGTTGTGGATTTACTTTATATTTATATTTTAAGGTATTATTAATAATGCATGCGTTTTTTATCCACGTATTAAGTGGAGTTTCATTGGATATCCTTTAGGAATTATCTAGTGGAACTTCACTAGGCGGGACCACCTAAGAAATCCTGAAAGGGTTCCGGGGAGGGTCCTGTCACTAATGCATTTAACTCCACCACTAAATATTCCAATTTAATTACTTAAATATGTGAATTTAATTTACTAGTAACTTTGTTAACCACACCTAATTACAAAATTAATCAAAAGTAGTTTCCACTCACAATTGATAATAATCACATAATTTATTCCTTCCAGTCTAAAAATTAAATCATGCAAATTAATTAAGCAAATAATATGGCATGAGCCATAATTATTTTCCACTCAATTATGCATTCATGTAAATCATTGTAGATCCATAATATTATCCTTTTTTCAAGCTCTAATATTATTAAAATCATTAATTCCTTAAAGCCTATGAAAGTTAATGAAGAGATAAAAGAAGATAATAAAAACTAATGAAGAAATCTTCTAAAAGCTCTCTAAGTCGTGGCATTCTTCTCCAAGTAAACGCACACCTATGATTTCTCCAAGGTATCTAATTGATCTCCTAAAACTTTAAAACCTTAAAACCCTTAAAAGAACTTACGAAACTCCCAAACTTTGGTCTGTTTCTATTCAAACCTCTTAAAGACTCTAAATGACTCTCTAAACTTGTATGTCTTTCTTTAATGAGATAAGGATTATATATACAGGACCTTGGAGACATTTTATTCTCTTGGTTCTTAATGTGGGACTTTTTACAAAATACATTTTTTATATCATCAAAAAGGTTGATGAATTTCAAGTCTAAAAGAAAACTTATCAACTTGCTTCCCACAACTTTCTTTTTCTATAATTCCTTTTAAAAAAAAATTAATTAATCTAATTTACCCTTAGGCCCCATTTGGCAAGACTTAAAGTTGAGAGGGAACTTGATTTCTGATATTTAATTTTCTAGGATTTTGTTTCCTGATAATTAATTTTTCTTTTGGTATGTTTGGTGAGTAATAAAAAAGTTAGGGCTTGTAAGTAATTAAATTTAATATTGTACAATAAACTAAGGATAAATATGTATTTTAAAAAAGAATTTAAAACTATTTTCTCTGAAATTCTTAAAGTGACACATTTATAGGTGGGAACAACTTTTCCACATATTTTCCTAAATTGGTAGAAATCTAATTGCCTGGGCCCAAATTTTTTCCCCTCACAATAAATATCCAAACAAAAAAAAATCACTATTTTCCCAAGGGAATTAGATTTCTACTAACTTTACCATTACCCAAACATGTCGTTAATGAAGTATGTGACATAACATGTGCCTCATTAATAACAAATTAATCAATTATTGCCACTTATCCTCATCCTAGCTCTTGGATTGCCTTGATTTTCTATTTTATCAATGGCGGAGATTTAATTAAAATCTTCTTTTTATAAATTCCAAACTTCAAACGACGATATCTTTTTACTTGCATTTCAGAATCTGAACATATTATGATATTTGAAATCATCAGATTGTAAGAATTCATATGACATCCACTTCCACTAAGAAATTCTCAATGAAAATTTTGTGAAATCTTCAAGGAATCTTCTTGGAAGCTTTATGAATCTTTTTAATGCTTCTTCCATTCAAGCTCAAATCATACTTCCTATCATAAATTGACTCGAGGAAACTATTTTTATGGTTTTTTTCTTGAAATTCATCCTCCTTCACCTAGATTTAAAACATATATATAACTAAGTATCTTTCCATAAAAAATTAATACAAACTAAATAAATACTAAGCTATAAGTATAGCATAAAATCATTAATATTTTAGGCTTAACATTTGCGATATACTTAGATCCTTTAATGTCAAATTTATGAAATTTTTTTGTTGTATAAATTATTTTAAGACATTTGATACACATCAATGTGTTTTTTTTTTTTACTGTTTTAAGCCTAAGAAATATTTTATTATATTACAGGTACTTGTACTACACCTGGAGGTGACCCTACAGAGCAGATAAAGTGAATATCAATGGTACTTGTAAGTGGTTTATATTTTTAAATAGTTTTAGGCATTTTAGTATAATATGTATATGGTTTGAGCAAATGCTTATTTTATGCATATATGAGTATATGCTTTTACATATATGTGTTATAATTTTATGTGGCTTTTAACTATATTTTAAATGATTTCAAATTTTAGCGAGTTCATAGTGAACTTGTGAATCTTGGTATTTAAATTGATGTGTTAGTCCGTCCGAAAATAATTGATTTTCTGAAAGTGAATTGCAAATAGTTTATTTTTAAGTATGTTTTAGTGATTTATATTTCAAAGTACTTAAAAATGGTTTATGATAATATATATTTCACTGTTAGCATTTTATATTTTGGTATGAAATAATGATTTAAAATCTTTAAAATATTTAAATAAATTATTGGATTTCAACATTAATTCTAGTTGAAGGTATAGTATAACACCCCGATTCGAGAAAATGCCTCAAGTTTGAAGATTTAACCAAGTTTGACTAAGGTTGATCGAGATTGACCAAATGGGTTCCAAGGTTAACTTTTTACTATGGATAAAATTTCATGTTGACTGGGGTACCATGACAAAGTACTCGTCGACACAAGTTCATAGACTAGTAGTATGCCAAAATTGGAGCCAAGAATAGAAAGTTATGGTAAAAAAAAAAATACGATCCAGACTGATCAACGAGTCTTGAGTTGACTTTTTATTTACATAGATTTTCATATTGACCCATGTGTTATATAAAATTGCTCATTGATACGAGTCCGTAGATTGGTGGCATACTTAATTTGGACATACGGTTGAAAAGTTATAAGTCTGTAAAGTTATATCTATTTTTTATGGGATTGATTTTACCGAATAATGGAATATTCAAATGAGTTTTTGATTTATGTCAGGTGTCACCATTTAGGATGTGCCACATACCACGTTTATAAAGTGTCACATGTTATCATCAATAAAATATTATATTATTTTATTATTATTTTATCATTATTATATTATTATATAATTTTATTTCTTTTTCTTTTTCTTTCTTTTTTCCTTTTTCCCCCATGTGGGGAAAACAATTCCTCTCTTCTTCCTTCTTCTTCTTCCTCTCTCTCTCTCTCTCTCTCTTCCTCTCCCTCCTTCCTTCTCTCCTCCTCCCTCTCGACTCCCTGCCGCCTTAAGCTTTTCCGACCACCGTTCTGTCGCATGCGCTCGTCACCAATGAAGCCCAATCCCCAATGAGCTCGGCCACCAAATTTGGACACTGGGCTGTCAACGATGTGCCCAGGTTGGGCCGGTAAAGCCAGCGGTGCCATTAAGCCAATTTCCTACTATTTCACCATTTTCCACCAGACCCAGTCCAAATTCATGCTCTTTCCCTTTATTTTGGACCCCATGATCTCAAAAATGGCCTCCATTCATCCAATTTATAAACAGTTTGTGAGATACATAGAGGGGGAGTTTGGCCAAAACTTCTTGGCCACCACTAGCGGTTAGTATCGTGTTCCTTGTCCTTTTAGCTTTCTATTAGTACCTTGCTTGTAAATTTTGGTTGAGATTTAAAAAGATGTTATTTTTGAATAAAATATTATATTAAATGTGGAAATTGGAAAAATGTACATGTCTAATGTTTAAATAAATTGTTATTTAAACTTAAGATGCCAAATTTATGTTGAACTAAATAAGGATGGCATTGAATTAATATTTTAAAAAATTTAGGAAACTGTAATTTTAAATTGCTATTAAATTATTAATAATTTACTGTTGAGGTTATGACATATGATAAAATGTATCCATATACATTTAATTGAAATTGTATGTGGTCTTAATGATATTTTGGTATAAATTGATATAAAAGTTTGAGAAATTAATTAAATTAAATTACTGTGATCAAAATATATTTATGCGTTTAATTATTTGCTTAGTCATGGATTTGGTTTATGGTGGTCAAAATTGAATATTTTAATTGATGGATTGTGATGATGGTTTGGTGAGAATATGAAATTTTATGGATTGGATAAAAGTGCTTAATTCGATTGTAATTTTATCTTCATGGGAGCCATGGACCTAAGGATAGGCAGGTATAATGCAGAGTGAGCATCCGCCACCCCCCTCCATGGCCAGAATGACTGTTGATAGCATCGGTGCCGTTAAGATGCCAAGGTAACTGAACGCAAATTCTCTCTTTAACCTTCCCATTAGAGTGGTACTTGGGACGCTGGGTATCGCCTAGCACCACTGGTATATATGTACTGGTGTTCTGTATTGTATCTATTAGTAGTGCGCAAGTATATAAAGTCGTCATGTGGGATGCCATGAACTTGAGGGTTGGTAAGTATTATACAGTGAACATCAGCCGCTCTCCTTCATGGCCAGGATGACTGTTGTTAGCATCGGCGCTATTAGGACGCGAAGGCGATCATTGCAAGTTCTCTTTTTAACTTCCCCGTCATGTAGTACATGGGACTCCGAGTACTGTCTAGCACCACTAGTATATCGTATGGTGGATCAAGTATCTTTATATATATATATATATATATGTATGTTATATCATATTATATTTGTATGCACCACACCATACGGAGGCGACGATTTGATGTGGCCCATGAAGTGCTAGCCTCATAACTATGTTGCTTACGAGTGCAGGGGATCAAACGACCAATGTGGGCAACCACCTCTGGTCTGTATTGATAGCAGAATACCAGCAACAATTGGAATCATGGATTGCACAGCATGTTAGATGCTATCATATGTACCTCCGATATGAGTATGCATATTTCATAATATGTTATGAATTTTAAAATATTATTATATCTTATGTTACCTTATTTATTCATAAATTAATTTCTTAATATTATCCTTAATGCTTTTATTGTTATTACTATTATTAATTTCATTATTGCTATTAATATTATTATTATTGTTGTTGTTGTTATTACCATAGTTGTTGTTGTTGCTGTTGTTGTTGTTGTTGTTGTTGTTACTATTATTATCATTTATTATTATTATTATTATACGATAGCCTTCGGATAAGTACCACACCCTATGGGCAAGAATGATAGGCTTTAAGCAAATATCACAACCTATGGGGCAAGAATGATAGCAATCTGGTAAGTGTGCAAGCCTCTGGGCAAATATATTAGTCTCTGGGCAAGTATGGAAGCCTTCGGGCAAGTATGGTAGCCTTCAGGCAAATTATGTTGTTATTGTTATTAATATTACTATTATTATTAATGATTTATTTCCCTCTTATCTACATTGTGCATCAGTACCTTGTAAAATGATAGCGAAATGTAATACAGTACTAAGTGGGTGGTGTGGACAAACGTGAATATTTAAAGGTATTTATTGTTTATTACGTTATTTCTAATAGATGTGTTCTTATATTTTTATCGAAGTGTTGCAAATTGTGGAATTATCTGTAATAAAGAGGGAGAGATAAGGTGGTATCATATAGAAGTGTGTTTTCGTGCAGAAAAATTTTAAGGCATGCTCTATCCTTAAAGGAGATGCTACCGAATTTTCAGTAGGATGATCCGGTAAGGTTTTCCCTGAAATCAGGGCTTATCTACGGTTTTAGAAAGGGATCCTGGATAGGTCCTGACATACAGTATTTGTTTGGGAAAATTGAAAAGCATGATATTAGAATGATTGTTTATGAATGATGTACCATTATTTTTAAATGTTATACCATATAGTATCAGTGGTTCTTTTCTATGTTATTAGCCCCATACAGACTTAGTCATCCTATGTGTAGTAAGGACATAAGAAAACGATGATTGAGTTTTATGTCATTTTCTTAGAGTAATGATTAAGTTGTGTGTCACTCCCTCATGACTATAGAATGATAGGTTAGCCACAATGCCTTTAGGTGTTAAAGGGTCATGATGATAGTTTATTTGTATCTGCTTATTATTTATCAATGTTTCAGGATATCATGCACCATCTGACAATGCTAGATATATTGTATGATACATTGTATATTTTTTCTAATATATATATATTAGTAATTTTACTTTGTTTTCATGATTATTTCTATGAATATGTTTTTATTATGTATTGCCCCACATTGAATATGTATTTCAATTAGTTAATGATATTTTTAAATTCTTTAATTACAAAATGCTCGTTTTATGGTTTTGATTTGAAGTACAAGTTAGGGTTTGTGAAAAGACTTTAAAAAGGAAAGTTTTCAAAAGAGTTATATGTGAAGTCTTGAGATAAAGTTTATGAAAATAAAAATATTATTTTATTATTGTATTATGTCATTTACAGAAATATTTTTATCTCACCATTTATTTGTTTTTAATTCGTTCTTCTAGTTCAGAATTCAGGTAGTTAGTGAACATCATTTATCGTTCCAAATATTTCCACAGCAGCAACTATATTTGTGTTTATCTTCTTTACCTTTATTATTATGTAAACTCATTCTTTCGTTTATAAATTTTATATTTATAGTTACTCTTAAAATTCTTTGATTTAAAGTATGACACAATAGTGACCCTAAAATATATGTGTAGTATTGGTCTATAGTATGACAGACTACAATTGTTAACTATATTTGGGAACTTGAATGTTGTTGTGGTTTTAAATTTATATATTGAGATTTTATTTTATATTCTATGCGATGGTTGTCCATGGTTCCAATAAGGTTCCATTGGGTTTTCCCTTAAGTATTGCTCAGTGAATTTTCCTAGACAGGATTATCCATAATTTCTAATAGGATTCCTAAGATGGGCCTTGTCATATAAAGTCTACTTACTGTCAAATGAATAATAAATTTAATGCCCTTTACTTTTTAAAATAAAGTGCATCTTTTGAGCTTATTCATTATATTTATATATATATATATATATGACAGAATCGCCCCGGGAACCCTTTCAAGATCTCCTGGGTGATCCCGCCTGGTGAAATCCCACTGGACAATCCCTAGAGGATATCCAATGGAACCTCACTTAAAACATGGACAATCGAACATAAGCATTAACAATAATACCTCGATATATAAATATAAACCATAACAGTATAAAAGTCCATAACTGGCCTATTGTATTACAGGCCATAACTGCACATATATATAGTAGGATCTCTACTAAGTCCAATATCTAAATCAGAGCATTCTAAGAGTAGTCGTAATGTTTATAAGTACAAGTAAATAACAATTAAGTTCAGAAAGATAATGATAAATAAAGAAATGATAAATATTGCTGTTGTCATGGAAGGAACAAAGTGACAGGCTGTGCGCGAGGTAGACTGCTATTAACTATCTGGACCTAAGGGAACGAATTTAAAATAATAAAACATGATATATGAAAATCTTAGTGAGTGACATAGTATAATAGTAAAAATAATTATTTATTTATTTCCATAAAGATTTCTCTCAAGAGCTCTCATTCCACTCATTTTGAAAAGTTCCCCATTTAAAAATTATTTCATAAAACCCGAACTTATGGTCAAATTTAATATCATCAAATCGATACTTAAAAGTATAAAGTGAATGATCATTGTAATATTATAAAATGTCTTAATCAAGATATAAGTATTGAGCATCAAATATTAAAAATACAGTTCCACAAAATATTTATGAACATGCAGTAATAATCACAATATTCAAAAAACAACAATGTACTCAAAACGTATACAACGTACCATTCGATGTAGCAAACTATAAACCATATAATACACTCACCTTAGGATCTTTAATATACAAAAGGCATCGTGGAAATAGTAAACCATCGGAATATACCTAACCTCACAGTCCATGGCGATAAATAACCTGTGGGATAAACTTAACCTCATGGTACTGTGGTAATAAATAAATATGTGGGATAAACCCAACCTCACAGTCTGTGGCAATAAATAACCTGTGGGATGAACCTAACCTCACGGTACCGTGGCAATAAATAAATTTGTGGGATAAAACCAACCTTACGGTCTGTGGCAATAAATAACCTGTGGGATGAATCAAACCTTACAGAACCTTGGCAAACCCAGCGCGCTGTAATATAATACTGAATCGAAATTCTGGTGTTGTATGGTACATCAATTAAAAACAACCAATACAATATCCTTAAAACAATCTTGTAAGATTATATGTACTTTCCCGAACAATAATGTATCATAATTCATAATTAATATTCAAATTCAATCGCTTATTTAAATATTTTAAAATTTTCAAACCATCATTTTATGCAAAAACCAGAAACACCATAGTGAAATACATTCACCATAAAACCAATTTTAAGCACCTAAAAATTATAAAATAGTTGAACATGCTTCAAATATAAATTTTCAATCTGCTTTCTCAAATCAATTATTTTCTAAAATAATTTAAAACCTAAATTCAAATACCAAGATATTTAACTAACATAATTCACAATTCACTATGAATTCATCAAAGTTAGAAATCATTTAAAATTTTATCAAAATCCACATAAAATAATAACACATGTAAGTGAAAGCAGATATTTATAAATGTATAAAACAAACATTTCAAGAAATTGGTAGATACGTAAAATATACAAACCACATATATATTGTACTACATACCCAAATCATTTTAAAAAAAATTATAATTACTTACAGTACTGCAGATGCTCACTTCTGCTCTTCTGCAGAATCGCCTCCAGACTCAACTTGAGTGCTTGTAATATAATAAAATATTTTTTAGGCTCTAATGACTAAACCAAAGACAGTTGTATGACCCAAATGTCTTAAAATGATTTATACCACTATAAAATTACATAAATTGGACACCGAATGGTCCAATTATATCGCGTACCCTAAGAACCCAATACCAAAAATTAGGAATTTTCATCCGAAGACTAAGCTTTCAAAATTGAACCTCTTAATGGGTCATAATAATATCCAATTTCACTAATCTAACTCTAATTTTAATCAATTTGACCAATTTTGTCCAAATATAGTCCTAAATTATCCGATGATTAAGCAATTGGCTCAAAAATGGAAAAATTATCAAACAACCTCAAAAATTCACAAACTATATATCTACAAAAAACCCAAGAGACATGGAACACAAAGGTATGCTCACCTTGGTCCAAAACTTCCTCCGGTGGTTGGAAAACTTGGTTGAAGTCTCGACCGAACTTCCCGTTGTCGTATCTCTCAAATGATGAAGAATCTGTGCAAAAGAAGCACAAAAATGACTTCAGAGGGTCCAAAAATAGTAGAATAGATGTATGGGTTAGCCTAGGATGGCCCAAAAACATGAAAATCTGATGACCACCTCGTCGACTTCTGCGAGCTTTGCATGCTAGATCAGGGCGCATCCGGCCGCCATTCGCCGTGAAATTTCAAAACAATTCGATTCGGACCCACGGTTCTAGGAGGAATTTCTCGGGTTTGGGGGGACAAAATTGCTATTTTGAAATTTGTCTCCTATTTTGCATGCTTATCGAGGCTTATATAAAGCCTTGGGTCATTAACAGATAAAAACTTGGAACTGGTTTGGACACTGATATAAAATTAATACTTAAAACTACTCAGAACCATAACTTTTTATCCGCCACTCAGAATTTGGCGTGCCACCAGTCTATGAACTCGTATCGTCGAGCTCTACACCATGGTACCTCAGTTAAACCAAAAATTTTGACCATTAAAAAAGTTAACCTATGATCACATACTGTTCACTTGATCAAACCCGGTCAAACTTGCAAAAACATATGTATTTTGGTACGGGCTGTTACATATATATATATATATATATACATATAATGTATAACATGATTAATAAAGTTTACAGAAATATTCATATAGTGAGTAATACTTCAAAATGGTGACATTGTCCATAAATGGCATAATATTGTTTATAAATTAGATAATATTGTCTATAAATTGCGTAAAATAAAAGTTGGATTGCTGCTTAGCCCTATATATAATAAGAGTAATTTTGTACTTACCAAATTAGTTAATCAATTTTTTGGTATCCAATAAGTTGGCATTATGTTATTGTTTTTTTCTCCTATGGTTGTTGGGCATCAATAATTTATTTATCATATACTACCACTTTATTGTGTAGCAACATTTTGATTAAAATTTTTGGTATCTATTGCATTACTTATATAATAATTATCACATCAAGCTAACTTATAAGATATCTTGATATTATAAGGACTATATGCATATTTAGAAAGAGTCAATATCATATCAAAACTTTTATTATTAATTTTGAATTGTTTCAAAAGTTAAGAGCATCTCCAATGGAAATGTTGATTTTGATAAATATGCCATATGAGCAATATGAACAATTTTTTTTGTTTAAATGCTGTTCATTGATAATATCTCAAAAGAATATTAAATTGATATGCTTTAAATATTTAATCTAGGAGCTCCGTTGACACTATGGAATTTCCTTATTTCTTTGGAAAGTCAAGTATTTCAAAAAAGTAAAAGGTTAATGAAATATATAATTAATTAATATCCATTAATGGTTTTTCTAAACATTACTAGAACAATTTTACAATTGGTTATACATTTATACCATTTAAATTTTACGAATATCAATTTTTAAATTTCATATCGAACAATCTACATTAATTATTATAGATGCTCTAAATTTTTTTTTAAAAAAATTTGAGATTATAGTTAAACACTAAAACTTTGTATTATTATTATTATTATTATTATTATTATTATTATTATTATTATTATATAAAGCACTAAAACTCTATGCAAAGGAACTCTTATGCACTCATAAATTTCAAACGTATTTTTAAATTTTAATTTTTAAAATAATATAAAAATTAATAAGAATAATTTTAATATGAAAAATTCTAAATATATATATATGGTTTTAATATATTAGAAATCTAATTTCTACTTTATGTTAAAAATATATATATATATATATATATATATATATATTAATATAGTAAATGGTAGTGGTTGCCAACTACACAATTGAGTTTCACTCAGCATTTGCCGCTTCGACAATTCCCACCTTATGTGTTCCCAACGTAACTGTATATGTTTAATGCTTTTTTTTTGCTTTTTCTTTTTTTTCGCTGGGAATTTACTTAGCATTGTTTTTGCTAGGTGCTCGTTGCGATGGACGTTGTAAACACGAACTGTATATAATAATAATACACCAAAAAAAAAAAAAAAAAAAAAAAAAAAAAAAGAAGAAATGTGAGTTGGTACGAATTTTTTGACCAAAGAAGGCAAATGTGCAAAAACTGTCAACAAAACAAATCGTTTAAAACGAAAGGGTAATATGGTCAATTTACACAGCTTGGTGTTGCAAATTGACTCGACCGTCTTTCCAATTTGGCAAAAGGATATGTCATTTGACTATTTTTTCTTCTCCTCTTCCGTCACGGCCCCCTCTCTCTTTCTCTGAAACCCCCGAAACCCGTGCTCGCACGAAGTCGTCCATAGCTTTCCTTATCTCTCTTCCTCTTGTACTTTGTAGCCTTGAACACACCGGACTTTGTTCCACTGTAAGTTGTTATCTCTCTTTTTTCCTCTCAATCAACTTCACTTTGTAAAACTTAAGGTATAATTTTTTGTGTGTATTTTTGTATATATCATATGGGTTTTTGTTCTGGATTTGTACTTGTTGAGAATTGTTGTCAGATTTTGAAATTACTGTGAATTTGTGGAATGGATGTTAGAAGTAGATTAGCTTTTGGTGCAATTTTTGGGGCGTTGTTGGTCTAAATCGCTGTTCCCTTTGACCCAGATGATGATTTTGCTTGTAATTAGGGACTCTGAAGCTTTTGTTTCTCTTGATTAAGTATTCAACGGGACCCCCCAAAAAAAAAATTTGTGGGATAGAGGTATTCCATGGAGTAAAGGTTGGTGCTGGAAAGTGTCAATGGAATGAATTGGCTTTAGACATGCATTATTGTGGATTCAGTGTATGCAATTTTTTCTGTTTTCAAGGAATTCCTGATATGCTGCAATCATAGAATGTAAATGTTGATAAATACCCAAATTAGTTTGTTATGGAGAAGGTCATCAGTTGGTAAGCCAATAAAGAGGTTGGAATTAGATGAATGTTGGTAAGTATTGGTGGGCAACCCGTGCAAATACAATGGCATGTGTTTAGAAGTTAATAGAACTTATTTTAACTTGTATGTTTGGAAGTTAAGCTAGCTACTTGACATTTACTACTGATATCAACTTCTTTTTTTTTCTTTTTTTTTGGTTGAATGCTACTGATGTCAACTTGGTACTAAATGAAGTGAAAATGTAAATAAAAAAAATAAAAAAAAATACAGCAAAGAAGTATAATCATAATAAGACATCAAAAAGTTCCACAAGTTTGGGACTATCCAAACGAAGACTTTATTGAATTGGGAAACCTTTGGATTAGAAGAGAATCTTCCCTGAAAAGCCCAATAAGATTGTCTAGATGTAAATTTTTTGCCCTACTTAGTTCCTAAATACTATATTTTATAGCTAATTTTAGTTAAAGAATGGATCTTTTTCCTCAAAGTTTGATGGTTATGGTTCTATTTCCTATAAAAAATTTCTTCAGGGATAGGTTAAAAGTCCCAAGATTGACATGGCATCTCTTAAGTGTCAAATCCAGTGAGTCTTGTAAAGTTACTTTTTATTTTTATTTTCTGGACATATGTAGAGGTACTATGTTGATTCCATTTTTTCTTTCTGAATATAAAATTTTTAAACTGGTTTTTGTTGTCAAATCTTTTTTCAAAAGTTAGACAACAAACTTGCTGATGGATTCAGTGCTTTAGAACCTAGGCAATAAGGACAGAATATAGAGAGCTTGCTATTCATTCATAGGACATACTCATTGTTATCTTATGATGATATCTGTGTTCTAGATATTCTAAATATCAGTTTTTTTTTTTTTCTTTTTTTTTTTTTAATTTTACTTATCAATTTCAAATTTAATAAGTTACTATTCGAACAAGATGATATTTCTTTATTTAATGGTAACTGATATCAGCTAAATCAAGCCATGCTTGTTGCTTGGAATCTCAAATTATGATGATAGTTTCGTCATTGATCTAGCTAGAGTTTAATAAAGGATGATTCCTATGCCCACACTACACTGCCCTGTAGCATCCATTGTAAGACTCACATGCTTGCACACATACGTAGATAAAGAATGGAAGTAGGGAGAGGAAAGAGATTTACTTAGAGGGAATGGGATTTTTTTAAAATTAGATTTTCTCCTTCTTTTGCTTTACATGGATGAAGTAGGTTGTTTCAATTCATTAGCTCTATTAGCTAGAAAACCTAGAAAGATAATAATTATTTTTAGAAATTTAGAAAAATAAAATAAAATAAAATGGGGCTACACTGGGTGAGGAATCTCTATTTGCATGGTTGGAGCTATGAATTTCTAGTGTTATTTATTTGGTTTTAAGTGGTTGAGCATGTTAATTAGTGACAGCACTTGTATGGAAATTCAACAATATTAATGCCAATTTATTTGTACGTTTATCTCATTTATTTGTCTATCTGCAGGTGGTATGTTTCCGGTAGAGAAAAATGTTTGATTGCAGTTACAAGTCACAGTACGTGGGTGGCCAACGAGAGAAGTTTGTGCGGTACCAAATTATAAAATCTTTGCTTTGAAATGGTTGTACATACGAAAGGGGAACTGATTTGAATTGTTTTCACATATCATGGCAATGGGAGTTTAGCTTATACAGCATGGGATTAGGGTGACTCAATTTGTCAATTATGAGTTAGAAGATGATTATTTTGCTATGTTAGGCAATATGCAGAATGAGAGACAATCGATAAATAAATCAACAAAATAATGTTAAATGTTTATTTATAGCATCTCAGCCCTATAAAATAGTTTGTTACATTTTCAGAAACAAAATTTTTAGTGTTTGTTGTCACTGTCTGTTTATTTGCTAGGTTGGATGACTTGGACTCAAGATTATCATCATCTTCTGATACGGGAGGAAGAAAATGTGGATTTAATATTGAGGGTCTAAGTGGTGCTGGACGTGCAGGGGATACAACATCTAGATCTTTTAAGAGAGGGATGAGAAGGGGATCTGAAGGACTGAAGTCAATTGGCCGATCACTTAGATTTGGTGTTTCTCGGGCAGTGTTCCCAGAAGACCTTAAAGTGTCAGAGAAGAAGATATTCGACCCTCAAGACAAATTTCTTCAATTATGGAATAAACTTTTTGTTGTATCATGTATTCTGGCAGTATCTGTGGACCCTCTTTTCTTTTATCTTCCAGTTATCAACAGTTCATCAAATTGTCTTGGTATTGATAGAAAATTAGCAATCACTGCAACAACATTGCGGACAATAGTTGATGCTTTCTACCTTATTCACATAGCTCTCCAGTTCCGAACAGCATATATTGCTCCTTCATCCCGGGTTTTTGGGCGAGGTGAACTTGTGATAGATCCAGCACAAATAGCTAAGAGATACTTGCGCTGGCATTTCATCATTGATTTTTTATCTGTGCTACCCCTACCGCAGGTTTAAAGATTGTGTTACTTTCAGTCCATTTATTTATTAACCACGTCTGAATACCTCCCCTCTTATGCTGTTTGCTCATAGGTTTTGCAGTGAAATTTCTTTGCTTTCCTTTACCATAGGTCCTCAGTAGATGCACATTATATGGATGGCACTAAAATGTTGTTGTCGGATATATATCAATAGCAAGCTGATTGTCTGTGTCCATGTGGAATATCTATCGAATATTTAAGATTGCCAATGTTGGATTTAATTAATGAATCAAGTTTATGAAATAAAAAATGATGTGAAAAGACTTCAATTGGTAGATTTCCCTGAATAAATTGATAAGAGCACATTTGACTTAAGCTGATTAAGAATTCTAATCACAAATAATATATTGATTTCTTCAAAAGCAGTCATTCGGAAGTCTAGTCTTAATGATATTATTTGTAGTTTCTGTTCCATCACTAAAGGAATCCTGTATAACTAGTGACTTCGAATGTTTTATCTTGATTACATAGGACCCTTCCTTTTTCAATAACCTATTTGTAATGCCAAATTATATTCCTCTTTTGCAGAATCATGCTCTTTATGTTTTCCGTATGCGTGAGATTTGCAAAGCTCGTTTTCTTGTATTCCTCTTTTAATTATTTACCTTTCCTTGAGAACATTTTTTTTTTTTTTTTTTTTTTACCTCCTTCAATTTATAGGTATATCTTTTCTCAACATTTAACATGGTATAGTGCAAGATTGACCGTCCCTTTTTCTAGTTAGCTTGCTGTCGGATATAAATTTATTCTTTTTACCAAATGTTAGTGCTTTCGCTTAAAATGAGTTAAATGACAATATAGCGTATATGTTGCTGTGAGAAGTATGGTAATGAATATTGATCAAAGTCCTGTAAGTTTAGTGTGTTGGCATTTCTCATAAAGGTTGCTATGGTGGAGTTCCAGACTACTGAATCCTTCTCTTTTTACTCTCTTTTTTTTCCCCCTTTGTTTTTTACCAATTTGTGCAGATTGTGGTTTGGAGATTTCTTGCAAGGTCCAATGGTTCTGATGTGCTTTCTACGAAGCAAGCCTTGTTTTTCATTGTCTTAATTCAGTATGTTCCTAGACTGCTGCGAATCCTACCTTTAACTTCAGAACTGAAAAGAACAGCTGGTGTTTTTGCTGAGACAGCATGGGCAGGTGCTGCATACTACTTGCTGCTGTACATGCTTGCTAGCCATGTGAGTGCCTATTTGGTTTAGTAGCATTCTTCTCCTATCTGAATGTATTGTTAGCTTTTTTCTCACATGTTCACTTACAATATGGCCATTTTGCTACATGGGTTTGTTACTATTTTGGCACGAACTTTGTATGAACCATTCCATAATTATAGATTTGTGAATGTGCATGCTACATTGAATACATTAACCAACTGAAATTCTTTGGCTGGTCACATATTAGAATGATTATTTCTTTATTTATCATCATGGACTGGTAACCTAAATATTGTTACATGTGGAATCTTTCTATATAGCCAATATAAAAGCTGCAAATCAGCATCAAGTTTTTAATATGTACTAGAATGTTACTATTTATTTTCTTATCTTTCATTGAAGTGATATAATTTTTTTTTTTTTTTTCAATTGAACTAATTCATTTTAGGTGGAAATCACAAAATTTTGAATGAATCTTTGCAGATAATTGGTGCTTTATGGTATTTGTTAGCTGTCGAGCGCAATGATACATGCTGGCAGAAGGCTTGTAAAGAAAGTAATGAGAGTAGTGGGACTGAATGCATAACAAGTTTCTTATATTGCGGCAACCAAGGTATACCAGGTTATGATGCTTGGAACAGAACCAATCATCCAATTTTCAATGGAACATGTTCAGGAGATGATGGGGTTGATCAATTTGATTTTGGAATCTATACAAATGCTTTGACATCTGGTATTGTTTCGTCGAACAAGTTACTTTCTAAATACTGTTACTGTTTATGGTGGGGACTACAAAATTTGAGGTAATCTTTTTTAATGATGTTTTTACTAAAGGTTTTCATACATTTTAGAACATGTTGTAGCATGTATTGTGACTTGTAGTGTGTCAGTTAAGTCCTTTGTTTTGAAGTGTGTTTGGATGGCATGTGAATAGGGTAAAATATGTATCTGTTAGGTCTTTTATTTTGAAGTGTTTCAACAAAGAAGAAGCAGTATTTTAATGATTGGTCACTATAAATTAAAAAAGCAGGTGAAAGATGTGCTCCAAATTTGCACCAAGTAATTAATTAGCCATGGAGAATATCCATCTCGACGTGAGGATATGCATGGTTTAACTAGTATGTGAAGGGTGTGCCCCTAGTCGCTGGTATATGTCCAAATGAGGGGTATGCAAAGTTTAATTAGTATGTTTTATGTAGCTTAGCCCAAAAAACAGAATGAAAAAGAGTTACTTTATTAATCAATATTTCAATAATTCTACTAGTAAGAAATTAACATAAGGAGCTTGTAGGAGAAAGTAGGTTTAAAAGGTAAATTAAAATTAGCTTTAAGGCATGAAGTAGCCTACAAAACCCCATGATTAAACAAACAAGAAGAAAATTCGAAGCATGTTTTATACATACTTGTAAAAGAAAAACCCTAATCTTCAAGAAATCTCTGCTCCTAGTCTAAGTCTTAAAACACAATAGAAAAAGGCAAAATCAACTAAAATGAGGGCTATACACCTTGCACCCCCAAATAACGCAGTGTTTTTCACTTTGCAACGCCAACCTTTAAAAACTCGCATTGCACTCTAAACTATCATGTTACTCTCACTTTGGTACAATTTTTAACGCTATCCAAATTTGGATTAAAAAAGTCACATGTGCAATTCCCATGCCTTATGATGAAGGATATTTTATACAAAAGCAATTAAAAATGGATGAAATTGAAAGAGTTAATAAATAACAATGAATAAACAAATGATAGTGTGTTTTTATTAAAGTAGGGCTACTAATATAATGGGTTTAAGTAATTTAACAATTTTACTGTTTATTTTTATCTTCTTCTTTTTTTAAATTATTTTTTCCCCAAAATGCTCATCATGAGAAGGCATGCGACTTGCACGTGTAGCTTTTTCCACCCAATATTTTGAATAGGGTCAACAGTTGTACCAAAGTGAGAGTAAAATGATAGTTTAGGGTAATGTGAGAGTTTTTAAAGCTTGGGGTGCACAGTGAAACATTGAATAGCTTAAGAGTGCAAATTTTATTTAATCCATTGACCAGAAAAATAAAAATATATACAACCCTAAAATAATGGCTGATATAATAAAATAAATAGCACCTTCACAAACAGTACCATTTAGGTAGAAAGTGAAATGTATCATAAGAAAGAAAACAAGCAGAAATAAATAAGAATTAGCTCTTCTTTGAATGCCTCTTTTTATCCAATTTCTTCACAAGGGGCCACGGTCAGAGGTTAATTAAATCATAAGTAATAATTAAGTTAGTGATGCCACTGAAAATTACTTTAATGTTTGTTTTCAGTATGAAATGTTGACGATGCTATTGCTAGTGATTTAGGAGAACTGATATATAAGTTCATTTAAAACCTTTTAAGTGAGCATTATTTGGATTCGTCTTTAGTATGTTGTACAACACATAGGAAGGTTTCAACACACAAGGCATTGATATGAAATTTTGTAGCCATGAAGCTTTGTTCATGGTGAATAATGGTGAACTCTCTCTTTACTTATTCATTTTTGTCATCTTCTTTCTTACGTTCTACTATTTCCATGTCTCTGGCTGACAGTGAAATATTCATTTTGCTGTTTTGAGCCAAAACACGATTGGAAATACCAATGCTTTATTTATTTCTTTCTTTAAAAAATACAGTCTACTCCCAAGTTCTCTTCCCAGAACTGTCTTCATATATTCCCTTGTCCTTTAGGATAGAAGGAATCTTTTAGAAGAACTTATGATTTAACTTTTTAAAATGCACCTAGAATTTGTGGCTTTGGATCCTCTTCATGGTGCTGGATTTTGAAAAATCCTCGTAAACTCGTGAGGTTTTCTAGCTATATTTCACCATCTGTATTATATTGAAACAGTTTTGAGGACTTTTATGTATATTGTGTGGTTCACAAACAAGGCATATATATCTTATTTTATATCTTTGTTTCATAAATCATAACCTTTCCTTAGATAACACATGATTTTTCATCAAAAAGATTTACTTTTCTGGAAATTTTTTTTTTTTATTATTATGCAGGTGAATAAGTTCTTAGTCCATGACCTGAACATCCATGTCTAGTGTATTTTTATTATGACGTAGTAATGGTTTTTAAATTATGTTAATATCTCCTTTTGATATATTTATGATAAATTCAGCACGTCCATGCATGTTCTTTCATTTAATAATTCTTGTGTGTTGTTAAACCATGTTATGTTCTCACCTGACTACAATTTATTTTATTGATCTCTACAGTACACTTGGTCAGGGGCTCGAGACCAGCACCTATCCTGGAGAGGTTATATTTTCCATAGCACTGGCTATATCTGGACTTATCCTCTTTGCGCTTTTGATTGGCAACATGCAGGTAATTTGGAAATAATATTTTATTTATTCTTGTGAAAATTACACAATTGGTGGAGCATTCTTTTAAAACCAAGTTTTGTGCGTTGATACTCTAGCTTTTTGGTGGTTTTTCAGTTTGTTGTATATTGATGGTGAATTTTGTCAAACCATCCTTGCTTGGGATGCTTAGCGAATGATATCAACTTTTATACTCTAAAAAACATCAAAAACTAATTTGGTAGTATTGGATGGTTCCATGGTGGGAGAGGATACTGTGTCCAATCCCCAGGTAGAAATGAGATACTTGGTTCAATGTAGAAATACACTTGGAGGTGGAACACAAATGGCAATAGGAATTTTAACCCTTGGGTCAGTGAGTGTAACAGCAAAAAGAGAGACAGAGATAGAGAGATCTTAGATTAACTGGTTAAATGGTACACAAACATGCACTTATGTCTTCAAAGTACTGGAGCTTCTTATCAAATAATTTTCCCCTGGTACATATATTTTGGCAAATATTTTCTTTAAAAAAAAAAAAAAAAAAAAAAAAAACACTGTACTTTGGCAATTAAGTAGAGTGAAATGAACAGCACAAAAGCATGAAATTCTTGATTCTAAACTCCACTGCCTGCGAGAACTCATAGGCTGAGTTTATCAGCAAAAATAAGGCTCTTTAGTGCCAAGATTCCACCAACTCAAGGCTTGCCTAATTACCATACAAGTCTATAACATTATCCCTTCCAATGTGTCGCATTTTCAGAACATCCCACCACCAAGTTTTCCAACAAGAATTAATCTCTTTTGTCCTAAAAGATTACCTCTTCGTGTCAAGGTAATAGAGAAGATATATTCAATTGATAGGTCATGTTACCATGACACATGCACTATTGATCAATTCTCACTTAATCAAGGTTCGTAGCAACTACAATTCACCCTAGTGCGGATATTACATTGGTAGCAATTCAGAGGCTGAAGTGGACGCACCACTTTTTTTTTTTTTTAATAAGTTTTGATGACTAGCTTGCTTAAAGTTCTCCTTATACTTTAATTTAGTATCTCTATCTTATTTCTATTTTTAAATTTCGCTACTTTAAACTCTGATTACATATTTTACTGCTTTTTGCCAAATACTTGTGTGGACTTTCGAGTAAACTGATAGACATGATAATAAGGTCTATGACATATTGAGATTAGGGTTTTTAGTGACCTGTAGTTTTACCATTTGCTGTATGTTGTCTAGTGGTCAAATTTAAGCTGGATATTATTAGTGGATCATCTGAACCATTGGAAGTAGACCCTTTGAATTTCAATTGTTGTGTTAAAAAACTAAGCTTACTTTTGGGACTAGTGGTTTGTTTAAAGTGTGTTGCATGTAAGAGTATCCCACCACACAACTGACAACTGTTGAATGCATGAACTGATATTTTTGCAGTCTACCTTGAAGAGCAGAAACAGTGCGGAACTTGTCCATGAGAATTAATTTGTTTTTCCCTAATATAAATCTGTTTTTTTTTTTTTTTTTTTTTTGGGTTAGTACTAATTGCTGTTGTCTTGGCTTGCTAGCTTCCTGAGATAAGGGTTATCTGCTGTTTTATTCATGTTTTCATTATCTTTCAAACACACGAACTCACAGAAATTTGAACTCTTTATGAGTTTTCTATTCTTCCATTTCAACCATTACTTAATGAGTCTTGTCGTTACTATTTTTACCATTTTAAAACTTAAATTATAGAATGCTAAGCAAAATATCTTCTGATGGTGCTGATATTCTGTGCTTGGCTATTGAACAGACCTATCTTCAGTCCCTTACTATACGGCTTGAGGAAATGAGGGTCAAAAGGCGGGATTCAGAGCAGTGGATGCATCATCGCTTGCTCCCACAAGACCTCAGGGAGCGGGTTAGGCGTTATGACCAATACAAATGGTTGGAAACACGTGGGGTTGACGAAGAGAGTTTGGTTCAAAGTCTACCCAAGGATCTTAGAAGAGATATCAAGCGGCACCTCTGTCTTGCTTTAGTGAGGAGGGTATGAATTTTACATTTTGGTTCCTTTTTTTTTATATCTGTTATATAACACATATCATTTGATTGATTTTCATTAGATATCCAAATAGAATTAGCCCACTTCAAATTCTTCTTTTCTCAGAGCATATGGAACCCAAATTCTTTCCAAAAGATTTTAGCTTGCATCAGACAAATACTGTAAATTGATGACACTAAAAAAATATCCCCATGATATGTTCCCTTGATTACCTCTTCTTATTAATGCTTTGTAAAATTCATGTAGCTAAGTAATGGAACTAAGCTTGCTGAGTTGTCTGGTTTTGAGTGTTTCCTTATAGGTGTCCGAACAAAGAAGTTGGTTGTTTATGAGATGCGTTTTGCCTTTTGTTTTAGCTGATGATCCTTTGGCTTTATTACAATGGTTTTTCTCCCTAGGATCTGGATTAGTTGCCTTTTTTTCCATCCTTAAATGCATCATGTAATTAGTTTGTTGTCATGCAATTTTCTAAGGTTCTTGCTGTAAATATAGGTTCCTCTGTTCGAGAATATGGATGAGAGGCTGCTGGATGCCATTTGTGAGCGGCTGAAACCGAGTTTATTCACAGAGCATACTTACATAGTTAGGGAAGGAGATCCAGTAGATGAGATGCTTTTCATCATTCGTGGTCGCCTTGAGAGTGTAACCACAGATGGCGGAAGAAGTGGGTTCTTCAACCGCGGTTTGCTAAAAGAAGGTGATTTCTGTGGTGAGGAGCTACTGACCTGGGCGCTGGATCCAAAATCTGGTTCTAATCTCCCTACATCCACTCGGACAGTAAAGGCATTAACAGAGGTTGAGGCATTTGCCCTGATAGCTGAAGAGTTGAAATTTGTGGCTGGTCAGTTCAGGCGCCTTCACAGTAGACAAGTTCAACACACCTTCCGTTTCTATTCGCAGCAGTGGAGGACTTGGGCTGCTTGCTTCATCCAAGCAGCATGGCGTCGCTATTCCAAGAGAAAAACCATGGAACTCCTCCGTAGGAAGGAAGAGGAAGAAGCAGAAGGTTCAGAGGGGGCTCGCACCAGTACCAGTGGAGGTACATATAGTCTAGGTGCCACTTTGTTAGCTTCCAGGTTTGCGGCAAATGCTCTTCGTGGAGTTCATCGGAATCGGAATGCGAAGACCGCTAGGGAGTTGGTGAAATTACAGAAGCCCCCAGAGCCTGATTTCAGTGCTGAAGATGCAGATTGATCGTTTTTTGTTGGGTAATAACTCATTTAAATTAATGATACTGCTGCTCCAAAGAAAAAGAGCAAAAAAAGAAAAGAAAAGAAATTGTACTAATGACTGTCTATTTTGTTAGAAGGGCGGGAAACAATGTAATATATCACATTCCAGCTCAAAATTGCGCCTGTAATCTTTTGCTTAAATCAACGCTTTTTACTGTAAGTTTGTTTTTCTTTTTATTTTTTATTTATTTCTTTGGATATTGCTATTACTGTATGCTTGTGTTTCATCTTTAGGATTTGAAAGGATAGGAAATAAATTATTTTACCAAGTTTTGGACAGTCAATTGATGTCAATTGTACGTTGTCATATAAATTTGTTCAATAGTGTAACTTATTTAGTAAATAAAATAGTTATGGCGTGTTGTTAAATGCCCTATTTTTGTAGCAAAAAACAAAATGCCATATTTAAATATTTGTTGATTCATGGCCATAAAAAACCAAGTATTAGAGAGTAACGATTTTATTATAATTAGTATTATTATTATTCAAGAGAGTTTATTATATCCCTTAACCCACGACGAAAGTACAGAGCGAGTACTGCTGTTCAAAATTTTATTTGGACCAACAATTCCCAAATTAGATAAACTAGGTTTAGCCCACGTGCTTTGCACGTGTATTGAGGTGTAGTAGTGTTAGTTATGTATATATGTATTCGCATCTTCAAAAATGATGATATTAAAATATTTGACCTACAAGTTAAAAGCAAAATACTTTTTATTTATCAGTGTTTATTAATCAACATATTTTTCAACAAATAATATATTATAATCTTTTTAAAACTTTCAATAAAATACTTATACATCTAATAAGAATGATTACTTTAAAAGTTTTATAGTAGATTAAAGATGGTAATCAAAATTTTGATTACAAAATATTTATTTGAGTAGATTAAAGATGGTAATCAAAATTTTGATTACAAATATTTATTTGTTAACACATATTAATATTACATTTAATTTTTAAAATTACATTGTTAATATTATAGAGAAATAAAATTAAAATTAAAAAGTAATATTTTTAATTTAATCAATATAATTTTAATAATGAAAATATCAATTTTAGGAGAAAATAATAAAGACATATTACAATATCAAAATCTAGATAAAAAAAATTATAACTTATTAATTTTTAATTAAAAAAACAAAAAGGAAAAAAAAATTAGTTGTTGCTTATGTAATGGGTGCTACTGAACGGTCAAATCGAGCAACACAAAAAGAAAAAAAAGGGATAAAAAAGGAAGTTGCCGCACAGTTAAAATACCAATCACAATCAAAAACTACGGTAGAGATCTGTTTATTTATGCAAAGTTACCATTATATCTTTGGCATACCATCTTAGCAGAAAAACGACAAAATGGTAGATTTTGGTACTTCTACTATGAACGACAGCTTTTTAAAGCAAATAAATTAAAAAAAAAAAATCCAAAACAAAACAACAAGCAAAACGCACAAGATGCAGTCATTTTTTAACAGTAAAAAAGATCTAAACTCATCATCACACTTCTCATTTATAGTATAGACAAAGGAAATGTTTTTTGTTTTGTCCGCATTGTGTTTCGATTATACTATTGGCACAACCTCACTGATCGAATGTCATTTGAGCATGCAAATTTTAACGTTTGAAATTGGCTTTTTTAGGTTTCTTTTTTTATATTTGTACTAGTTACTTCCTAACCATTTTACTTTTTTGGTCCGCATTTGTTTCCATTTATTTTGTACATGTAAAATTTTCTTTTAGGATCTTTGTTTCTTGTCATCTTTGAAATCTGCTACTGCATGAACATGTTTTGAAGACGAGACAAAAATTAGTTAGGTTGCGAATATTGATCCAAAACACCTACAATTTGTTAGGATTTAAATCCGAGAAAATCAAAGCAGGCTAGGACAGATAGCACAGGCTTCGTACGCATAATTAAGCACTGCAAAGGACCTTTATTGGAAGTAATAAATAATAAATAACAATAAGCAGGACCTCATAAATGAACTTTTTATGCTTCTTTTTTATTATTACATAAAATGAATTGCATTTCAAAGATCCGGAATAGGAACGAGAAAAAGCTAACACAGCCTATGTGTAAATAAGAATTGCATTTCCATTTCTAAAATAAGGGCCATGTAGATTGCTTGTAACAGTTTCTCACAATTGTTACGAAAATAATAGTAAGAAGACCATTATAAGAACAATAAACAAAAGAACTAGAACTGCCAAAGAACCTGTATTGAGAAGGCTAAGAAGGATAACAATTTCTACGTCCTCAAGATTCAAAACTGAACCCAACCGGTAACCTCGAGAAGAAGACTCCGAATTTACCACCGCAAGTGACTTTTCTGCTTCCTCACGTAGAAAATAACAAATAATTTCCTTCAGATTGCAATTAATAATCAATCAATCTTTACTGATGAATAGATGAGCCTTGTGAACCATAAGCATGCATAGAAACCGATTGTACCAGTCAGAACAAAGAATGCATATGAGACAATCAGCATGTGCCCGAAATATAATAATCCAGACACTGGCTTCTGAATATCAAGCTTGGTGAAGAAGTAGAAAGCAGCATAGAGGAAAAGGTATAATGCTGAGGAGCCTGATGTCAAATATGACCTCCACCACCAAAGGTAGTCTTCACTGCAAAGCTGGAAGTAGCAGAGTACAATTGTGATCTCAGCACAAGTGACAACAAGTATGAGAAAGACGATGAATAGGAACCCAAATATGTAATAGAACTGTTGCAACCATATCGAGGTGAGGATGAAAAAGAGCTCAATAAAGACAGCACCAAATGGGAGTATGCCTCCAATTAGGATAGAAAAGGCCGGATTCATGTACCAAGCCTGTTCTGGGATCTGCCTAGGGATCTTATTTGTTTTCACAGGATCGTCAATCGCTGGCTTCTTATAACCAACATAGGCACCAACAAAAACAAGTGGGACTGAGATGCCAAACCACAAGAATACCAGAGCAAACATAGTCCCAAATGGTACTGCACCAGAGGATTTCTCACCCCAAATTAGAGCATTCAAAACGAAGAAAATGGCAAAGACAATTGCAGGAAACATGAAAGCTGTCTTGAGAGTAATTTTCTTCCATTCTGTTCCCTTGAACATCTTATAAAGACGAGCTGAGGAGTATCCAGCAAAAAGGCCCATAAAGACCCAGAGTAGGAGCATGGCTGTCATTAACCCACCACGATTTGAGGGGGAGAGGAACCCCAGGACAGCGAAGATCATGGTGACAAGAATCATTCCAAAGAATTGAACACCTGTCCCAACATACACACACAGTAAATCTGAGTTTGTTGGAGGTCTGAAAACATCACCATGGACCAGTTTCCATCCTGTCTCTTCTTGGGCTTCTTCTTGGGTCTCTAGTTGGTTGTACTTGGAGATATCTCGGTATAGTGTTCGCAACATGATCATAGCCACCATGCCCGATAGGAAAAGAACAATCATCAAAGAATTAACAATTGAGAACCAATGGATCTGATCATCAGCCATCAGAAGATAAGTATCCCAACGAGATGCCCACTTAACATCACTCTCCTACAAAGATGTAACATAAGCTAAGACAATCAAAAAAGAAGAATATTGCAAACCCAATTCATAGTAGCAAATGGCAGTGCGCTGACCTGGAACTCAACATCATAGGTAAATATGATTTCCTTCTTATCTTCAACTTCTTGTGGATTTTCGGAGTTGGTAACAGTGCGTCTTGCATGAGGATCACATGTCGTTAATCTTTTTTTGTCGTTCCACTCACCTTCATATTCATGTTTGACACTAGAATTGACATAATAATTCACTGTCATTATACAGGCATAAACTAAAATGGAGAGAAATTAGCATAGACAAATGGATAATAAAATGTAACCTGAATGGTTTGACCTCAAATCCTACAATCCGTGCTAGTTCTGTCACTTGATCTTTGTGATACTTAACTGTAAATGCTAAGTGGTTGTGGATAAAATGTTTTTCTTCCTTGCTCTGTAAATTATTAAAGAAGCAATCAAACTTGCTAAGATAATAACATATCAAAACTTTTAACCGCTATTAAATGAATCATAATTGGTTCAGCACTTACCCCAGCATACTGTCCCCTAAGACCAACATGAAAACCATGTTGATACACAATGGAAGATTCTGAATCAGGCCTTCTTAAGGGTACAACCAGAGGAAGATTATCCAGAATCCTGTGACATAAACCAACGATTATAAGAAACACTCCATCAAACAAACTCCAACCAATAATCATACAGATCATAACATACGGCCAACATGCATAATTTTACAAGCTAGAACCTCACATGTTCACCCGATACTCATCATCAATCTTTTCCTTGAATTCCTTTGCAGTTTTAGCATTAAGAACCTTACGACATAAAACATTACACATTTGTGGTTCTCTCATTTTAAACTGCAACAGATAGTGCATTATGTTAGATAATGTATACAAAATAAAGAAAAAAAAAAAAAGAGGCGCAGTAGTTCATCCATAAGCTCCAACTGACCTCATAAGGTGAGTTCTCAATGCGATCACCACGAAGAACCTCCCCAAGATTCTCTGCACTGTCAACTATGTGCTCTGGAGTACAGTACGGAAGGGTATAGTATGAGTAAGGCAGCTGAGTTTTTGTAGATGTCAGTTTGTTCACTTTAACCTTCAATAAATCCCCCTGCAGCCAATGACAGAAAAGTTGACACTTCATGTTAATCTTGTCATCTTACATTGAAAAACAATCTTAAAGATCTGAGCAGCTAGTATTAATATAGAATCAAAAAGTACAATAACTAGTTGGGATTCATCAATGTAATAATCAAGATCTAAAATTATTTTGAAGAGCATTCATAAAGGAAAGATCTAATATGACAAATATTGAAATCCTATTATCAAAATCTCACAACTAATTGACTAAGATCAAAGAATTCATAGAATTTCAGGTCATCCTTTTCCTAAGCCTTAAAGATTGCATTTTCGAGTATAAAAGGGAATCCAACACCTCATCCTTTCATAATTTTATTTCTTTTGAAGATACAATCAACCTTCATCCATTCTGCAGGTTTTATACTACTTTTGCAAAGTAAAAAAGCGTTACGTACTTTGATCTTCTCTCTCCGAAGCCTAAAAAGCTAATACCAAATAGACAGCTGAACCCCTCCTCAAGAAATGGGAGGAAAATTTTCACAAACACTTAAGCCTTTGCAGGCAAGTCGTAGCTCCCCCTAAATAAGAAGAAGGCATTGTCTTCGATGATGGGATCATAGAGACAAGATTTGTACCATCCTTGTTTTGATCATGAAAGCTACAAATTCGAATATACATGCATACTAGGAAATAACTATTTCTATGTGTGTGTATAGAGATGTAGAAACCGACGCATACCCAAGTTCATTGTTGAAATCCAATTGAACATCAGAGCTAAAC
This sequence comes from Ziziphus jujuba, assembly GCF_031755915.1. Classification (NCBI taxonomy): domain Eukaryota; kingdom Viridiplantae; phylum Streptophyta; class Magnoliopsida; order Rosales; family Rhamnaceae; genus Ziziphus; species Ziziphus jujuba. Next base: position 29,329,314 of record NC_083379.1, read on the forward strand.
CTCAACAATCCAAAAAAAAAAAAAGAATAATAATAATAATAATAATAAGATTTACCACATTCCAATCCACAAAATGCACAAATGCAACGAACAACCACTACATAGATCTCAATGGCAAACACCACGAAATATCATAAGGACAAAAAAGAAAAAGAAAAATTTACACGAACGGACTAAAATCCATTAACACGCACATGCCGGAACAAACACGGATCTGAATGCTACTGAGCAACAAAAGACCTCAACGCAATAAAGATCTAGCCCTAGACTTAAACCACATTGACATGCAGAACAAACACGAAACGCTAGAGAGAGAGAGAGAGAGAATGTCAGAACAAACACGAAACGCTAGAGAGAGAGAGAGAGAGAGAGAGAGAGTGCAATGGAAATGAATATAAAAAAGGATGTTACCTTCTGAAAATTCTCAGGAGCAACGCCAGGGAGATAGAAGCAGTGAGCATGGAAGAAGAGCAGAAGACACACAGAGATGCAGAGCTGAAAAGCGAGAGCTCCTCTCGCCATGGCTTTTACCAGGAGGAGAGATCTAGATCCACAAACCCCTCTCTTTCTCTCTTTCTCTCTCTCCTCTCTCGCTCTGAGAATTCGTGCGAGAAATGCAAATCCTTGTCACTGGCTTTCGTTGAATTTGTGAGGAGGTTTTCCAGTACGTGTTTTCTTTAAAAGCACGAGAACAACCATACAGCACACTCCAATGCCCAAACCTCTCTCTCTCTCTCTCTCAATCCTCAACCAAATGCTTTTAGAACGTGACCATCGAATTCCCCTCTATCTGCCGTCCGATCTTTCTCTGCCTTTCTTGATGTGCGGTGTAGATTTATTTCGACCCCTCAATCCTTTCGACGGTGATAGCTGTTTCTCTGGTGGACCTTTTCGTAATTCTCACTTTCCTTATTTTAACATTTTTCACTGTCAATTTTTCAGTCTCAGAAATTTTTTTTTTTTTTAATGTTAAATTAGATAAATAATTTTTTATTATTTTATCATCCCGAAGATAATGCAAGTTTTTTTTTTTTTTCAAAGGAGAACGTGGATTTGTGCGGAGTAGCGGTATTCTTATAGTGAATTGAGTTTTTAAACTTCTTAAATTTATGACATTTAATACTCAATAATATTAATATTATTATTATTTTTTTTTTCTGTGAAATAGATTATATTATTGTTATTATTATTTTGTTAAGGGAATTTTTCTTTTTATTATTATTTCATATGATAAAAGTCATATATGCTAGCCATCTCATTTCCACCTAAATTAATTTTCTATGGACAACTTGTAATGGCAAAAGCTATTTTACTATTAAATTTAAATAAAATATATCGGCAATAGTAAATTTATGTTTTATTTTATCTCTTTTGCAATATGTTTTCAATATTCTTTTAAAAAAGTTATGGCAAGTTAACTTTTCTTAGCCAAAAAAAAAAAAAAAAAAAAAGGTCTGAAAAATAAAATAGTGCTAGGGAGGATGACTACCTCGTGGGTGCTTTTATTCTGTGCATTATATTTTTTTTATGTACTATCTTAATATTCCAAAATTCCAATATAAATATAAATTACTTTGTTTTTGATAAATATTGTGTTTCAACTAAAAAGGCTTTTTCCTATGAAAATTTTGGTATTACGTTTGGGTAGAATGATTGCTTGTAATAATTAAGAAATCTCATTTCTTTTATAAACTTACTAAAATATTAGCTCAACAAAGGGCAACTCTTAATTAAAATTCATAACCTTTCCGAATTAAGAACTTATTCCAAATCCTCAAAGCAAATTCCATTCAACCAAAAAATATATATATATATCAAAGTTTGGCATCGGTAAAGGAGATAAGGAAAAAGAAATTTTGGCATGTTTTTTTTTTTTTATAATAATTAAGGCCAACAAATTTAGATTGATATTTCATGTGTTCTAAAATTTCACATCACCTTTCAGTATCAATCTCAATCTGAATAAATAGGAATTCAAAGTGTGGAACTTTGATTTAAAATTGGCAATATAAGGGAGACATGGGGGAATAACTTGTTTTAGTCTTTTTGGCTTTTTTAAGGGGCCTCCTAAAGTTGTAAAAGGTAAAAATATAACCCCCATTTTTAAGAAGTACATTCTTTTTTTCTTTTTCTTTTTTTTTGGGGCTAAAATAAATGATAAAAATTTCCATACCTTTTGATTTAAATGAGAATATACACTGTAGTGAAGGTTTTTTTTCTTTTTTTTTTGGCTGCCAATTTCCATCTTGGTGTAAAGGTATAACATAAAATTTGCTAGTTGTATAAGAATATACAAACACAAAGTTAGCCCCAAAGTTTTGTTGTATGACAAGTGGGTTGGGTTTATTCCTCTGAGATCCTAGATTTGAGTAATGCATATATATATATTTTTTTAAGATTATTGAAATTCTGATAATTTAAAAAATAATAATAAAAAGAGTTTGGTTTGCTTGATCAAAAAAAGAAAACAAAAGACTCCAAAGTATTGGTGTTGCAATGTAAGAGATTGACCACCTAACAGAAATTGCTAAGCAAAGCGAGACCCACTCATAGTGCATCCCACCACAGCAAGTTACCAACTAAATCCTTTGTTGTTGTTTTTTTGAATAAAATATGGAAATATACCTGCTTTGACCTACCAAATCCTTGAGGATCTATTATCTTATTCTCTCTAGATAATTTTAACCTGTATTTAGAAGGGAAATTCACAAACCATTTCAAAAATAAAAAAGTAGAAAGGAAAGAAAAATGAAATCATTGCGTGTTTTTGTGAAAATATAGATTTCTAAATAAATAATTTTCTTCTTGGTTTTGTAATGTATGTTTCTTAATTCTTTCTTCTTCTTTTTTTTTTTTTTTAATTTTTTCTACTAAGCAATAAAAACTAAAATCTTCGGTGTGACATGCTAATATTGGCTTCTTTTTTTTTTTTTTGGTAACTAGGTATTTTTTAATCTAAAAGTGTATAACTTACCTTAAATATTAATTCGTGGCATTAGAATTTGCTTAGCATCTAACTAACTACATAATTAAGGGAGCAAAAAACACATCAAATTGAAAAATTTTTAAATTATATTGATTTTTAGTTTTTATTTTTATTTTTTTAAAATTTATAATTGTTTTAATAAATTTAACTAACTAATATTTGAGATAAACAAATTACATATAATTAAATAAAAAAAATTTCAACCATACTTTCAAAATGAGATATTTTACTTGTAATATCAGAAAAATTCTATACAGTTTTTACATTTTCATTTTTCAAAATTATCTTTTAAAGTTTTTATTTTTAAACTTGAATTAAGAGGAACAAAAAAAAAAAAACAAAAAAAAAAAAGCTGCTCTCCGTTATCAAGAGCCACCGCCAATGATGGCATGGCAGGAGATTGCCAATGGCTCAAAATCCTTTTATCAATTTTCCTCCAGAAAAAAAATTATAGATTCGCTTTTTAGCGTGACAGCTTCCTTCTTTTAGAAGAAAATATATATATATATATATATATATATATATATATATATATATATTATATTAGAGAATGTCGATTAATATTATAATTTTTTTTTAATTTTTTATGGAGAGAAACAATTGAATATTATTATAGCATTAAGCATGAGTGCTAAGTTGCTTTCTAAAGGGTTTAACCTGTGGAATTTGCACTTCTAAGCAAGACCAAATGTAGATCTGATCTTGCTTGAATTGTAAAATTCATTAAATTAATTAATTACTAAAAGCCATTTTTTCTTCCAAAATAATAAAAAAACTCACTAACCAAGATTAACATAAACCAACTACACCCTAACTAACCAAGCCCAAGATCTCCATCTAGGCTCCCTTTTTTTTTTTTTTTTAATTCTTTTATTTCCTTGAACATACTAGTGACTTTTTGTTTCTTCTGAAGAAAGATCGAAGAAATCTAAATGCGGAACGATAAAAACTTATCATATTTATGTGCATCTTTTATGTGAAACCTTTTTTCTTTTTCTTTTTTTTAGAGGGATTTGAAATTTAAATTTTGATTAAATAAAATATTAGTTTTATCACTTAGATATCTCATACAACTATGTGAAACGAATTCTATTTCATGAACAAATTGGCAACTTTTCTAGTATATCTCAGCCTAACCAATTTGGAAAATGGTATACACAGGATATATTTTCCTGTAGATGGCAAAAATTATCAATTCAGTGAGAGTAGAAACAGAATTTAATTCACTATTAAATAAAATTTAAAGAAAAATACCATACCATCTAGGACTTATAATTAATTGGTAAAGCACAAAGCTGAATTTCTCTCATTTATTTGCATCCATGGAAATCCTTCTTCAATACCCACAAAGCTCCATTTGGGTAGAAGAAAGTACCAAAAGCAGCTGAACTGTCAATATCAAACATCATTTGGTTGGTGGGAAGATTATGTATGAACCAATATAATATATAGAATAAGATTTGGATAGATGAGGCAATCGCATAAAAAGTGAAGAAATCTCCTGAATTAATTTTGACTATATATGTTTCATAGTTTTGTGCTTGTCAAACCTGGTTAGTGGAGCTTTTTCTTCTCTCTCTCTCTCTCTCTCTTTTTATTTTTTTATTTTTTTTAATATGTCTGTAAACCTTAGCAGGACAATTATTTTGGTTTCTGATCAGCTTCACTATCAATGCAGGATCAAGGCACTTTTAGTAAGCCCCATCATGGCCAAAAGAGATTTTGCCTGAAAATGATTTAGCAATAACGTTCATACTTCTCTATATTTTAAGGTTTTGAATTCAAATAATCCTAATAATTGAAAATAATAATAATAATAATATGAGATTTCTTAATGGATTTTTTATAATGTTTATTTAAGGAACTACCGGCCAAAATGATCTCTAGTAGAAACTTGGTGAGTTTTCATCATCCAAGTATGATGGGTCCATATAGATTTTAGACTCTTTGTTTACAAGATTCTAGAAGGTGAAGAGTTGTTGCAATAACGACCAGGTAAAATCAATCATCTCCTTATATAATAAGTTAAAAAGTAAAATAGAATAATACTTAAATTTGAATTTTTTTTTTCTCATTTTTTTGTATCATAAAAAGTATCTATATGAGGATATGCTGGCTTTCTTTCAGTCCTATGCTCAGACACACACTTGCACTTGGTCGGTCAGCACAAGGGTTAAAGAAAGTGCTTCGATAGTTGGTGGTTCCTAGTCATGCCAATTGTAACAATCCATTAGGTCTATTTAAAAAGTATTTAATCAAATCAAGTCATTTTTAAATTATAAGCCCAAGCCATAATGCCTATGCAATAAATGGATGATGTGATTCTCTGTAATGTCTATCCAACACTACTTTAATATTTTGATGGGGTATTTGAAAAATATCAAAATTGAAAAAGAAATTAATATTTGAAATTTAATTTTTTAAAATTTAATTTTTGGTGAGTAATGGAAAAATTGGAATTGATAAATAATTAAATTTAATATTGTATAATAAATTCAGAATAAATATGTATTTAAAAAAAATTATATTATTTTTTCTGAAATTTTCAAAATGACACATATATATATATATATGGGAACAATTTTCCCACATATTTTTCTACATTGGTGGAAATCTAATTCCCTGTGCCTATACTTTTCCACTTCACAGTAAATATCCAAAAAAAAAAAAAAAATTATCACTTTTTCAAAAAATTTAGATTCTCACAAACTTTACTTTTACAAACATATCGTGAAGATATTCAGAGGTGCAAACTTTACTTTTACCCAAACATATCGTGAAGATATTCAGAGGTGGTGATTAGGATGTAGAGCTGTGTTCAACAAGACCATGGATGGAAGGAGAGGGGGGGGGCAACTGCCACCAAGTTGTTCTCTAAAGGGGCATTTTATAAGCATCTATATTGTTTTAGTTTTCTTTCTTGTTCCCCATTTGATTTGTTTAATCTCTTAAGTAATCGAATATTTTATTTTATTATCTTTTTTTTTAATTTTTTTTTAATTTTTTAATTTTTTGGGTTAAAAAGAAGGTACAGATCCATATGAATACTGATTCGTTCAACATACATGCTATTTGCATATTGAGAAAATAAGATTACACTTATTATTTTAATGGCATTTTTATCATATTTTAAAACAATGAAGTTAATATTACTTCCAGATTTTATGTTCACTCTCACAATGTCACCAATCCGTCTAATTGGAAATGGTTACTGGAAAACTGATTCTTGATTAAACTTTTAACATGAACCAAACTGATCCATTATCTTTCAGTTGTCTGTTTCCAGAATTCGCTTTGTTGTTCTTCACCGTTTCTATGTCTCTTCAGTAATCCATCATGTTTGTCACTCCTTTTGGTTGCATCCAGCATCCTTAAAAGCAGTGCTCGAACAAGTGCCTCTCTAATAACATTCAAGTAAGCAACTCTCTATAACAACATTTTCTTTCTTTTATACATGAGGAAGGATTTCTATACAAAACTTTTTAACGAAAGTACATGACAAATAATTTCATTTTTCAATTTATCTAATCTAAGGGTTCATATTTATCTATTAAAAACCCTTAAATATCTCATATTTCTATCTATACAACATTTTTATTTTTACTTAAATTATTTCTTACTTTCAAAATAATTTTTCCCTTTCCTCAATCTCAATCATCTTTCTTTCTATTTAATCTCCGATCATTTTTCTTTTAATTAGCTTTTTACTCTCCTTTATTTTTATTTATATGTATATATATATATATATGTATATATATTTTAAATAAATCCATGTATTTCATCTTTATTTTTATTTATATATATTTGAAATAGATCCATATATTCTTGAAACCTCTCTATAATATATTATTAAAATAACTGAAAGATAAAGTTGAAAAATCCTTTATAAGATCAATAAAAGAACATATATATAAATATATATATATATATATATATATATTGTGAGGATACCAGAATTGACCAATCTGCTTGCTCAAATCAGCCCCAAATTAGGGAATACAGAGAACAAACCAACTACAAAAAGAATAAAACCAGCTTAAAAGTAGTTCTAGCCAAAAAAAAAAAATTTCTAAGCTCAATGGAAACTCATGTCATCGAGGAAAAAACACCAGGAGCATTTCCTAAAGACACCAATAAGTTACAAGTTCTTACATTGCCAGGAAAATAAAAAATGAATGAAAATTTCCTTCAAATATAAAACTTTCCTGTAAGGAAACAATACAACAAATATGGACACCAAAATGAAATTATATCCACAGTATTTCCTAACGAACCTAACTGGCACTTGAAAATCATCATAGAAACACCAAAAGAAAAGATGAGATAGAGATAGAGGGGGGAAGGCATAAAGGGCTCCAAAATTATGCTATTTCAGTTTTCCTCTTGAGTGGATGGTTCAAGCAGTCTCACCGTGCGAGGAAGCATAAACTCAGCAAATATGGGATAATGGGAGGATGGATAGAATCCATCAATGTTATCACTGACCACTTCACATGAAACAGGATTCAGAGATCTACCCCTGAAAAGAATCCAATCTATGTGTAGATCCTGGGTCTGGCGATCCCAGCAAAGGCAGAGGGCTCTGAAAATCAACTTCAGAAATTCAAGAGTTCCTTGCTTGTCACCTGGTATCACAAGATGCCATTCAATTAGGCCATGCCATATCATGCTAAGTCAGCAGCATTGAAGTAGCGATTTGGTACCTTTGAATCCATGATAAGTGCGAATAAGAGAAACATTTTTCCTCACACGAGCATTAGGCCATGTGTCCCTCATATCCCCCACTATACCATGCTCTCTGTGTGCAAGGGGACAGAAAATATTTCACCAAAGATATAAAAGTTAAAAGAGAAAGGATATTAGCTATTTTAGCCAGTTTCCTACTGGAAACAGATATATGTTCATCTAAAAGTTTAAGAGAGCGCATTTATGCTAACCACCAAAAGAGAGAGGAAGAGAGTAAGTGGTGCAAAGGTGTAACGGGCTAGAGTGAATGAATGTCTACAAACTTAACACAAAGGACTCAAAATTTCTCTTTATCATTAAACATACAAGCAAGTAGACTGTTCATATGGAGGGTGGCAGAACAAATGTTAATACAGCTTAGGAGGGCACATTAAATGGGTTCCCAAAAATACTGTTCATTCATGGCTGGAGGAATCCAATCCTTATATAAGAAATGGCTTTCTCCAACCACCTGAAAATACAGGTCACTCTCAAGAATTCAAGAAACCATGTTACTTTTTCTTTTACATACTGAAGCATCAATATTTTAAAATAAGGTAGTAGTGAGAAATTAAATAATTTTATCTATTTTCTACAACTCCTAACCTTTCATTTTTTGGTGGCTCATTTCATTATTCCATTCTTAATAGAAAGTACAAGAGAGAGAATAACATAATAAACAACTGTAATAAGCACAAAAACTGGAAAATTGGAATATGAAACGCAGATAGATTTCTACTTGCCAAATATACCTTGATCTCCCAAGAAGAAAACGTCCTGTAGTTGATTCCTTTTGAGTGTTAAATCCTCCACAATATACAACTGGCAAGCTGGGAGGCAATGATGCAATATGCTGCCATGTAAGTAAAGCACTTCGTCTACGGGAACGAGGACTAAACTCATCCATGTTTGTATTTACTATCTGAAAAGAAAATCCAGGAGGCTCGACTCCTTTCAGTTGGAATGTGTGGACATCATGTCAAAGAAACAGATGATAAAATTCTCTTCCATAAAGATTAAGAAAAACACAAAAAACATGAGATCTATAAAAATAAACCGGCAAGGATATTGCCCATGTTGCAATACATGGAACTGCAGACCCCCATGACATGCTTCCTGGTACAGATGGTGACTCTGATAACCAAAATGTTCCACCTTCTATAAGCTCCACCTAAAATTTTATAAATATGAAATAAAGTGGGTCCAATCACATCAAATTCTATGAAAAAAAAAAAAAAAGAAGAAGAAATGTATGCCAGATTCGTAGAAGAGCTTAATCTGATACCTTATCCTTGTCATAAAAGATAGTGCAATGTTCATCTGAAGTGTCTCCTGGTCCTTTTCTTGATATTCCAAATTGGTCATAACCTAACGGACACAGAACATACAATCCATCAGAACCTAAATTTCAAGTTCTATGATAAGGAAAATGGAGATTTTGGCAAGCACATAGACATAACAACCATATTCAGAAAAGATAACCCTCTTTGGTAACAATGTCATTCTTTATATTTGTCTCATATTTTTTGAAATCAACTAACAGAAAGGGCCAATATCAGCAGAAATTTAATGTGTATAATGAAGCAATGAAGGAAAGGCCAGCCAACTTGAACCAAAATACTGTTCCTAACCAAGAAAAAGTTATGTTCCTATATAGTTAGCCACTTGCTAGAGGCAAAAATCAATAAAGAAACACCACAAGGCTAAAAAAACAGAATGGAACAAAAGACGTTGATATTGACATTTTGGTCATTTGAAAATCTTTTAGAAAACTCACTATATGATGATTTTTCTTTTTAGTTTATAGCTAGGGAAGGTAAGAGAGGCCTAGTTTTAGGATGTCATTCACAAACATCAGCATAGATGTATGACTCCTTGAACACTATTTTTCTGGATGCATGTTGTTGTTAACCAGGCCACATTCACATTCACAATCAGCCTGCAGCACAAACATCGAGCCTCATAAACCCTGTCAAATTCAAAGTAATGTAGGGTAAATTCCATCAACCTTTTACAAAGGGCTCTTCGCTAGCCAGCAAGGAGAAAAGACCCATTGTCAATCGTGCTGATTTTAGAATGAACAATTATCTGATAATGATCCATTTATAGTCTTAATTGATTTCTATCAGATTGAAATGGCAATATATGCTCAAAAGGGTAGAACTAATCTGGTATACATTCTTTTATTTTTTTTCTTTCATTAAATTATTTCAGGTAGCCTTTACCAATTAATTTCAATCAAGAAGAATCTTACACGTGTCCACAAATCACCCCGAAAGTAACTATGACCATCTGGATTTGACACCTTTTAGGTGAACAATAACTCATGAATACAATAATCTCAAACATGAGTATCGAGAATCATATCATATAAATCCAATTCAGTAATGGTTTTGTAAGTTTTTAGTACCGCTTAAATGCATCAAAATAAATGACTACAGCAAAAATCCATCAAATCTTTTCAATAAATGGCATTTTCCGCATCGAAATATTACAGCATGGACGATTTATATCTTGGTTACTTCCACAAAATCTGTCTCAATTTGGCTGTTTACAAAAATATGGATTGTCAATTTTTCTACGAGTGCTAAGCTCAGAAGTTAAATGCTAGTAGCTAATCATACCTGGCAAGCCTTGTTGAAGAAAATCCAATTGAGATTTTACTCCTGAACCCAGAAACCAATACAGAATACCAAAATGAATCAGTAAAGAGAAGCAAAATAAAACCATTAAACATAATCAAGTAAACTTAGGAGAACCAATTCAACCATGATTTTCAAAAGGAAGAGCATTTAAAAGTAAAATAATCCACCTCCAAACACATATCAAGCAAAACCCAGATCAAGAAAATCATAACCAAAAGCAAGATCCATAATACAGATTTAAAAAAAAAATACAAAAAAATATTTATGAATGGAGAGAAAGTGGAAAACCTTGTTGGGTACATAGAATCATCGGGGAATAACTTGTAATAACGCTTATACACAAATCCCTTCTCTTTTCCCATGAATTGGGACTGTCTTCGGGCTGATCTTCGTGAAGATTGAAGGTCATCAAAGTCAAAGAAACACTCATTTTTTATTTTATCCTATCTCTTCCTTGCGTAATCCCTCTATGCCCTTTGTTTTTCTACTACATGATCACGAACCTCAAATGCTGTTCCCACTTTCCAAAAGAAGAGAGATGAACAAGTTTTGTTTTATACCATTCTTGAGAACTCGAAGAAGAGTATGATTCAGCTATAAAAATTCTTATTTGATTGGGAGGAAGCTGAGCCAAAAAAGTGTCAAAGTAAGCAAATATATTCATATTATATATCGTATACAGAGGAGAAGGGGACCGAGTTCTCTGTCTGTGTCCGAAAGGAGACAGCGACTGCCAAACATTTTAAATTGGTTTTTGACCGTGCACGTGCGAGGTCCTGTAAACTAAAGGTTTTTTTTTTTTTTTTTTTTTTTTTTAAATTTATTTATTAAAAAAATTAATACGCTTTTTATATATTTTTTTCAATTTAAACAAGAATATATTTTAAATAGTTTCTTGCTTTTATGGAAAATATTTTGTTTTTTCAATTTTTTAAATCATAAAAATCCGTTATTCTTATGATATAGAATACACACATATTAGATATCAGTATTTTAAAAAATTCATTTTGAACTACATTTGAAATTTATTTTAAAATGAAACATAGAAAAATACTGAAGACATTGTTTTTATGAGCACCCGCTTCAAAAGATGGAGCATATGTCCTAGGCACAAAAATACGTTGGCATCCACCTCGTAGAGATTGAAATCTATTTTTTTTAATTTTTTTATTTTATAAAAAATAAATATTTTTTATAAATTAGAAATGTATATTTTATTATATATTTATTTATAATTTATTAATTCTATATTATATAAATTTAATTGGTTATTTTGCAGTTTAATTTTTTTATATTTTATTTTTTAATTTCATATCAATTTAAATATATATTTAATAATTTGTTTAATATTAAAATTTAATTTTCAAAAAATTTATGTCCAATGTTGTAAGATGTTCCCTTGTAACAACGAGTAACATTTTGAGATTGTGTGGTAGTCCTTATTGCTAAAGATATCAATATCCCAACCTATGAACTGAATTCGAACCTCACCGGTTTTATTTTATACTTTCATTTTTAAAACACTATTAAATATACATTATAATATATATGTTTAATATTAGATGATATATTGCCTAATATTAAATGTGCATACGTTTATTATAATAAAGTTGATGTAAGTTTATAGCTGTGCTGGCAATAAGCTTTGCTATCCGATTTTATCAAAATATAAAATCTTTAGACGGTATTTCTATTATTTTTTCCTTTCATAATAATGTACTGTCTTTTATTCCTCTTATCCATTATGTTTTTCCCGACTACTAAACAATACTGGTATCTCTTATCCATTTTACCACCCAGCATCCGAGATTTTTGTTTATTTACTTTTTAAGTTTAATGTGGAATGTGTAAAAAAATATATAAATACATTTTTACTGGCTTATTGTAAATCCTGTCCCTAGTTCCTTAATGATACAATTTTGGAGAGTGAAATGAAAATCCAATTTTATGATAAACCAAGCAATGAATAAGACATTACCCATATCCTATGAGGTTAAAAAAAAAATCACACACATTTGCTTAGCCTACCAAAACCAAGGAAAAAATTGAGGTAACATGTTTATCCCCCCCCCAAAAAAAAAAAAAAAGAAAAAAAAAAGGGGCAACATGTTATAGATTTGAACCCGAAACCACATACCAATAGGTATTTTATAGAAAGAAATTTAGACTATACCAGCAAACAAACATCTGAAACTTGAAAAGAAGACTCTACCTCCCATGGTATTTCTAGTTAACTAGAAATCCCAAGAGCTGATCGAAAATGAATACCATACGGAAGGGTTAAGACCTGTCTCTCTAATAGAATGTTTAACCGATCCATTGCGGATCCACTCAATGGGTGTTAGAAAATAAATAGATAGCATTACATTTCTTGAGTTGTTCAAACTTCAAAGAACCAAAAAGAATTCATAATTATTTACCAGGAAAAAAAAAAAAGAATACATAATTAATTACCTTCAATCTTTGCACCTAAAATGGGCTATGTAAAACTCAAGAAATATATAAATTTTTAGCAATTTTTTTTTATGCGGAATAGGATAAAATGGACCATGTAAAACTCAAGAAATAAATTTTTATAGTTTTTTGTTTTATTTATTTATTTTATGTAGGAATGGGATAAATATTAATTAATCTTACTAACCAAGTTTTTGTTTTTGTGTATATATATATATATATATATATATAGTCCTTTTATGGTCAGGACCCAAAAAAATGGAAAATTACCCAACCATTGGATTTCAAGGACTCTCACGAATGGCTGAAATTACTCCTTGTCACACATGAGAAATAATTGAGGGAAATTTTACATTCCTTTAACATTTCTGCTATTCATTTTCTGCCTCGCACGCACCATCTTTTCACACAAATCTCACTGTTTAAAATTTCCCATCCATCATCATAAATTTTTCACCAAACGTTTTAGGTTAGTAGGAGGCCCGACTTGACCATTTCAAAAATCCCAAATCCTTCTCAATCGGCCACCATTCCGAATGTTGCACCGTCATTGTCAGTACCATACTCGGGGTTAAAGGTTAGTATTTGTGAGCCATTGGTGTTTTTTTCTTTCGTTTCCTGTATCATAATCAATATTATTAAGGAGAATCTGGTTAGATTTGAAGTTAACATTTTTATATTCTGACAATGTGTACTAATGAATTTCTTTTTATTTTTGATTTAAGGGGGAAAAAAGAAAGAAAGAAAGAAAGAAAGAAAGAAAGAAAAATGGACAGAGGAGAAGAGAAATCTTGTTCTTGTCATGCATCTTTTAATTTTGATTGCATCTTGTAATTATTTTCTCCAAAATCAATAGAGAAATAAATTACAATGGTAAGGGGAAACAAGAAAAAATAATCAAACGAAATTATTAAGGGGCCTAAGCCGACGCGGTATCATTACCGTAGTGTCAGCGTTGGCCCATCTTTTAATATTTTGAGATTTTTTTTTAATTTGGTTTTATTTTTTTTATGATTTTGCAAAATTTGTTTAAATTCCTATGTAATTATTTTGTCCAAAATCAATAGAGAAATTTACAAGCATCAAACGGAATTACAATGGTGAGGGGAAACAATACAAAATATGAATTAAGTGCTACAACAAATAAGGATTAAGTAAAGTTACGAACACTTGATTGCCACAGTTGTTGTATAGAACATCGGATGATGTCGTGGATGTATATATTTTGCTGCATTGTTAAAATGGTGACGTTAGAACATAAAAATTGGTTGCAGCGTAAGTAATCAATAATTGGCATAAATGATTAATAGCATGTTATATAAATTATAAGTAGTTAGTATGTGTGATTTTGAAGTGGATTGAAATGTATTATATGGAAATTAATAATAATTATATGTTTGATTTTATTATCTTAGATGGCAACGTGAATGATTTACCATATGAAGCAAATAATCATCATCTTGGAGATGTAGAAATACCCCTACTGTCATGTTTGAATGACATTGATGATGTTTATATCCCCAAGTGTCAAAAAACTTAAAATTGAAGGTTGGACAAGAGTTTTTATCGATAGATAAGGCACTTTAGTTTTACATTAATTATTCAAAAGAGGTTGGATTTAGTGTTGGTAGCAATTCCAGTAAGAGACGTAAAGGTACCAATGAAGTTATAAGGAAAGAATTCGTTTGTTATAAATAAAGAGAATCTTCTAAAAAAGGTGGTGAGAAAAAAAGGTGTCGGGGGATAATAAGACATAATTGTAAGGCAAAACTAGCCGTGGTTATGTCCAAAATGGGGAAATACATCATTAGTGTATTTGTTAAAGAACCCAGTCATCCATTATCAAGCCCTAAAAAAGTACATTTATTGAGGTCACATCATAATGTGTCTGAAGCCAAAAAATCACTAACACAGCAGTTTTCAGCAATAAACGTGCCAACTCACCAACAAAAAAGTATTCTTGAATTTGAAGCTGGGGGTATAGAGAATATTGGCTGTACGAAGAAGGATATCTATAACTATGAAGCTAAGTTGCAAAATGAAATGCGAGGACAAGATGCAGAACTATTGAAGGAATATTTCCTAACAGAGCAAGAAAATGATCCATCATTTTTGTTTCAAATAAAGGCAGATGATGATTGTAAATTGAAGCATTGTTTTTGGGCTGATTCGGTTTGTAGAAGAGCTTATGGATGTTTGGCGATGTAGTGGTATTTGATACAACTTACAACACTAATCAGTATGGTATGATATTTGCTCTTTTGGTTAGGATTAACAATCAAGGTCAAACAGTAATATTTGCATGTGCATTCTTAAGCAATGAAAGAACTTAATCTTTTATGTGGTTATTTGAGCTAGTAAAGAAGAGCATGCCTACAAACACCCCAAAGATGATCATCACTGATCAAGATCCTGCAATGGCAAAGGCTGCAGCTTAGAATTTACTGGATATATTTAATAAATATTGTAGTTGGCACATACTTAAGAAGTTTTCTATATATTTAAATGCAATCATTTACAGGAGTTTCTACAAGGACTTCCAACACTGCATTTGGGAATCCGAATCTCCAGAAGAGTTTGAAAGAAAATGGGCTTCTATCATCGAAAAGGTGAACCTATATGACAATGAATGGTTAAAGTCAATATTTAAAATACGTTCGAGATGGGTGCCGGCATATGTTAATCATGTATTTTCAGCTGGAATGTCAAGTAGCCAACATGCAGAAAGCTCTTATTCATTTTTTAAGAGGTATGTTTCAAAGAAAAATTTATTGATGGATTTTATACTTCGATTTAATAGGGCACTTGCACATTAGCATCACGCAGACTTACGTGCTGATCATGTTGATAATAATGAGAAACCTATTTTGAAACTTCCATTTGAAATGGAAAAGCAAATGGCTGAGATATACACACACAAGATTTTTTATAAGTTTCAAGATAAGTTGTGGCACAGCTTAGTAACAATGCCACAAATCGTTAGTGAAAATGATACACATAAAATGTATACTGTCCAAAGTTGTCCAAATGGAGGTGTTCCAAGGGTTCGGGAAATTACTTATGATAAAGTTTTGGACTATGCATCGTGTAGTTGTAAAAAGTTTGAGAGTGAAGGAATACCATGTAGACATATTTTGGCATTTTTGAGACTCTTTGGTAATATTTCTTTGCCAAATCAATATATAATGAAAAGGTGAACTAGAGTTGCAAAATATCAAATAATATACAACAAGGAAGGTGTAAAGATAATTGGAAAAGGTGGTTTAATGTTAATGTGGCGAAGTAAACTGTTCAAACTTTTCTCCGAACTCGTTGATAACATCATGTCAAATGAAGAGGCAGCTGTAATTGTGAATGATGCTTTGCAAAGTTTGCTTGATAAGTTTAAATCCGAAGTTGGTAGCACAAAGAGTGGAGGCATTTCTGAAAAAGATAGTAATGTTAACGACACAACTTTGAAAGACCCATCTTAAGTGAGGGCAAAGGGATGTGGAAGAAGATCAAAAGGGGGGGAAAGAAAAGGCAACAAATGCTACTAAGTATAGAGGTCGACGTTGCAATGGATGTGGAAAAATTGACCAGGTGCATAACAAAAGAAACTGTCCAGTCTTTAACAATCGGTAAGAAAAAAAGTTGTATTATTTATTGATTTTATGCAATTGGAACAATCAGATCATGTACAAACTATTGTGATTTCTATGTAGGTCCTCACAACAAGAGAATATTCGTCAACAAGCATCAAAATTTGAATCTGACGCTGACCAGTTTTAATTCTACAGGTATAAAACTAGGTTATAACTGTTTATGCCCATTAAATATCTTGTCCCTGATGCCTATTCGAAAGTAGTCCTTATAGTCTTCAACGTTTTGTTTTATAGGGCTGCATTAGTAGCTTAAGGGATGACCCCTGCGTATGGAAAATGATCCTACAAAACCGACGTGGAAATAATTGTTTTCTTAGTTTGGTGTCCTTGTCTTTGCCGTCTAATATGAAAAATTATCAGCATTTTATTCGATATTGAAAAGGCCAAAGCCGATGCTTTTGAATTGCAAAAGTACCGGCTCTGGCCCCCCATTTTTTTCTTCTTTATTTTAGACAAAATAATTACATGAATTTTTTTTTTCTTGTTTCCCCTCACCATTATAATTTTCTTTAATGCTTGTAAATTTTTCTACTGATTTTGGACAAAATATTTACAAAGGAATTTAAACAAAATTTGCAAAATCATATAAAAAATGAAACAAAATATAAAAAGAAATTTAAAATGTTAAAAAATGGGCCAATGCCGACGCTATAGTAATGATACAGCGTCGGCTTAGGCCCCTTTTTTCTGGTTGATTTTTTTTTATTGTTTCCCCTCACCATTGTAATTTCCTTTGATGCTTGCAAATTTTTCTGCTAATTTTAGACTAAACAATTACAAATGAATTTAAACAAATTTTGCAAAATCATACAAAAAAGGAAAAAAGAATTTAAAAAAAACTCAAAATGTAAAAAAATACGTCAACGCCGATGCTAAGGTAATGATACCACGTCAGCTTAGGCCCTTTTTTTTTCGTTTGATTATTTTTTATTTTTTCTCCTCACTATTGTAATTCCGTTTGATGCTTATAAATTTTTCTATTGATTTTGGACAAAATAATTACACATGAATTTAAACAAATTTTGCAAAATCATATAAAAATTAAAAAAATTTCAAAATGTTAAAAAATGGGCCAACGCCAATGCTACGGTAACAATAATGTGTTGGCTTAGGCCCCTATTTTGGTTTTGTTGGATACTAGTAAATTTTTTTTACTGATTTTGGACAAAATAATTTAAACAAATTTTGCAAAACCATATAAAAAATTTAAAAAATTAAAAAATTTCAAAATGATACAGCATTGGCTTAGGCCCTTTTTAATTTCATTTGATTATTTTTTATTGTTTCCTCTCACTATTGTAATTCCATTTGATGCTTGTAAATTTCTTTACTGATTTTGGAGAAAATAATTACACAAGAATTTAAACAAACAGGAATTTAAACAAATTTTGCAAAATCATATAAAAATAAAACAAAATTAAAAAAAAATTCAAAATGTTAAAAAATGGGCCAACGCTGATGCTTGTAAATTTTTTTACGGACGTTGGACAAAATAATTACATAGTAATTTAAACAAAACTTGCAAAATCATATAAAAAATTAAAAAAATTAAAAAAAATTTCAAAATGTTAAAAAATGGGCCAACGCTGACGCTATGGTAACGATACCGCATCGGCATAGGCCTCTTTTTTTCGTTTGATTATTTTTTCTTGTTTCCCCTCACCATTGTAATTTTACTTGATGCTTGTAAATTTCTCTACTAGTCTTAGAGAAAATAATTCCATAGGAATTTAAATAAATTTTGCAAAATCATATAAAAATGAAACAAAATTTTAAAAAAACAATTCAAAATGTTAAAAAATGGATCGATGCCAATGCTATTGTAACGTTACAGCGTCGGCTTAGGCCCATTTTTTTGTTTGATTATTTTTTAGTGTTTCCCCTCACTATTGTAATTTCGTTTGATGCTTGCAAATTTCTCTACTGATTTTGGAGAAAATAATTACACAGGAATTTAAACAAATTTTGTAAAATCATATAAAAATGAAACAAAATTTCAAAAAAAAAAATTCAAAATGTTAAAAAATGGACCGACGCCAATGCTGTTGTAACGTTATAGCATCGGCTTAGGTCCCTTTTCTTGTTAAATTATTTTTTATTGTTTTCCCTCACTATTATAATTTCGTTTGATGCTTGTAAATTTCTTTACTAATTTTCGAGAAAATAATTAAACAAGAATTTAAACAAATTTTGCAAAATCATATAAAAATGAAACAAAATTTTTAAAAAACAATTCAAAATGTTAAAAAATGGATCAATGCCAATGCTATTGTAACGTTACAGCGTCGGCTTAGGCCCATCTTTTTGTTTGATTATTTTTTAGTGTTTCCCCTCACTATTCTAATTTCGTTTGATGCTTGCAAATTTCTCTACTGATTTTGGAGAAAATAATTACACAGGAATTTAAACAAATTTTGTAAAATCATATAAAAATGAAACAAAATTTCAAAAAAAAAATTCAAAATGTTAAAAAATGGATCGACGCCAATGCTGTTGTAACGTTACAGCATCGGCTTAGGTCCTTTTTTTCATTTAATTATTTTTTATTGTTTCCCCTCACTATTATAATTTCGTTTGATGCTTGTAAATTTCTCTACTAATTTTGGAGAAAATAATTAAACAAGAATTTAAACAAATTTTGCAAAATCATATAAAAATGAAACAAAATTTCAAAAAAACAATTTAAAATGTTAAAAAATGGACCGAAGCTTGTAACGAAACAATGTTGGCTTAGGCCCCTTTTTTTGTTTGATTATTTTTTATTGTTTCCCCTCACTATTGTAATTTCGTTTGATGCTTGTTAATTTTTCTATTGATTTTGGGACAAAATAATTACACAGAAATTTAAACAAATTTTGCAAAATCATATAAAAAATGAAACAAAATATAAAAAGAAGTTCAAAATGTTGAACAACGGGCCAATGTTGACGCTAAGCTAACGATACTGTGTTGACTTACGCCCCTTGTAATTTCGTTTGATTAATTTTTTGTGCTTCCCCTCAATATTGTAATTTTGTTTGATACTTGTAAATTTCTCTACTGATTTTGGATAAAATAATTACACAGGAATTTAAATAAAGGTTACAAAATCATATAAAAAATGAAACAAAATATAAAAAGAAATTCAAAATGTTAAAAATGGGCCAATGTCGATGCTAAGGTAACGATACTGCGTCGGCTTACGCCCTTTGTAATGTCGTTCGATTATTTTTTCTTATTTTCCCTCTCCATTGTAATTTTTTTTGATGCTTGTAAATTTTTTTACTAATTTTGGACAAAATAATTACACAGGAATTTAAACAAAGGTTACAAAATCATATAAAAACTGAAACAAAATATAAAAAGAAATTCAAAATGTTAAAAAATGGGCCAATGTCGATGCTAAGTTAACGATATTGCGTCGGCTTAGGCCCCTTATAATTTCCTTTGATTA